>NC_079208.1:24732804-24947804 GCF_026745355.1 Beta vulgaris subsp. vulgaris
AAACATGTTCAATTCCACTGCCCATTTGAGCATTGCCCCAGAGGCATCCATCTTTAGCAACAATTGCTTTGAAGGTTGGTTATTATAGACTAGTATATTGTGGGCCAGAAAATACGGCCTGAACTTTCTGCTGGCCATGAGGAGTGCGAGGCTGAACTTCTCCACCAATGAATATCGGCATTCTACATCCTTAACTACATGGCTCAAAGAATAGACGGGGACCTTCACTGATTTCCTTTCGGCCGGAAGAACCAAACTCATAGCTTGAGGCGAGATGGCCACGTATACAAACAGTTTTTCCCCCTCGGCTGGACTGACCAAATGATGTAGTTGACGGAGGTGCTCTTTTACTTGCTGTAGTGCTTGCTCCGCTTCCTTCGTCCATTCAAATTTTGATCTCTTCTAAATGGTTGAAAAGAAATGATGACATTAATCCCCTGATTTGGAAACAAACCGTCTTATGGCCGCTAAACACCCTGTCAGACGCTGAACTTCTTTGACCTTGGACAGAGAGGTTGTGCTTAAGATTTCTTGAATTTTTTCAAGATTTGCCTTTATTCCTCTTTGGTCGACCAAGAAACCCAAGAACTTTCCTGATACCACTTCCAGCACAAGTTTCATAGAATTCAACTTCAATTAATATTGTCGAAGAGTTTCAAATATTTCTTAAAGATCACCAATATGATTATGCTCTTCCGGACTTTTAACAATCATATCATCAATATAGGCATCCATGTTACGCCCCAGCTGTGGCTGCAAAACGATATTGATTAGCCGCTGGAAGGTAGTCGATGCATTAGGGAGGCCGAATGGCATCCTCAACCAGCCATAGAGTCCTTCCTCCGTAATGAATGATGTTCTATCTTAGTCATCCGACCACATTGGGATTTGATGGAAACCAGAGTAGGAATCCATAAAACTTAATAACGCATGACAGGTCGTGGAATCAACTAACCTATCTATTTTCGGGAAGGGAAAGTTGTCTTTGGGACATGCCTTATTTAGATCAGTATAGTACACACACATTCTCCAAGTGCCATTAGTCTTGGGCACCATAACAACATTTGCTATCCATTATTGGTAATAAGTCTTCTAAATGAATTTGGAGTTCAACAATTTTTGCACCTCTTGATCGACGGCTTGCTTACTGGCCGGACGTAGGTGTATTGTCTTGAGAAAAACCGGTTTTTGATTTGGATCTATGTTTAATTTATGAACAGCCATATCAGGATCAATTATTGGCATCTCTTCTACATTATATGCAAAAACTTCTTCAAATTATTTCAAAAATCCGATTAGCTCGTTCTTTAGCCTTGGATTTAGAACAGATCCAACCTTCAACGTCCTTTTTGGATGTTTATCATCCAAACAAATTTCCATTGGTGCTTGTACATGCTCTAGCCGTTCTAGTCCAACACCCATAATAGCCATCACTTCATCTGACGAAGCTGCTTCTTCTTTAATGGCCATGCATTTCATTTTCTTGCTCGAGCAAGAGGCTGGACGGTTTGCTTGTTGGGGGAGCCTGCGTCTGACGTCTTTCAATTGCTGACCTTAGAGTGTCTACCTGGCCTTTCACAAATCAGACGCCTTGCCTTCAGCAGTTATCTTTGGTTGTTCTGATTTTCTCCTTTCCATGATGAAGGTTTTAGAGTGGTGGGATAACATTCTCTAGCCACTTGCTGGTCTCCATATAGAGATCCAATTTTTCTGCCATCACAATCGAACTTCATCAGCATTAGATGGGTAACAATTACCGCTTTGATATGGTTCAAAGTTGGTCGGCCGAGAATGATATTATAGGCCGTTAAATCTCTGACAACCAAGAATTTAACAAACAACGTTTTGAATGCTTCCTTATCCCTTACCCTAACGGGCAAGGTAACAGTTCCCATAGGGTGGATGACTCCTCCCCAAAACCTAATTATGGGATGATGAATTGTGACTAAGTCGTCCTGATTCAACTTCAACCTTGATAAACTTTTAGCGCTTATGATATATGTAGAGTTTCCGGTATTAATAACAATCCTTCTTACTCTGTAGTTTGCTATCTTCATTTCTACAACCAAGGGATCGTCATATGGGGTTCTTAATTTCCCCCGATCCACCGTATCTTCTACTCGAATTTCAAAGCTCCTTTCTCTAGCTACATTAGATGAGTGACAATCAGTCTTTATTGTGTCTCCCCACAGACGCCGCCAAATGTTACGTAGTTAATCACCCGTAAGATACTGCTGTTCCCACAATTGGTTCTTCAATTTGAGACTTGTGTAATAATGCCCTGACCAGAATAACTCGAACCTGAGCTCAGCCCGCCCGAGTGAATACCCTACCCGCCCGGGCTGCTGAAGAGTGGAGCTTCTGCCCCGACAACCTTGCACCGTCTGGGCCTTGACCCAGCCCGTCTGGGTTCTTTTGGTCAGCTCTCCCGAGCTTCTGTTACCGCGTGTTTTTTTTTTACTGTAGAATGTTGTAATTGGGGGTGTATATATACCCCCTTATTCCACTTTAAGAAATAAAAGCTATTCTTTTATTCACCACTCTTATGTTTAGAATTTTAGAATATTATTAGGGTTTTAGGGAGAATTGGCCTCCACAGCTTAGTTTAGGGGAAAAGTGTGAAAACTCAAAGAAATATTAAAGTTTTGGGAATTCAAGGGTCACAACTTGTATTTAAAGATTCAATAATTTATCAATGATCATTTATTACTGTTTCGCTCTCTTCTTTTATTACTTTATTGTAATGGTTTGCATTGTTTAATCTTCATGTTTCATAGTCAATCTAGATTAAAGTTTTAATCTTTTCCTAGTATCTTCTTGTTTGTTCACTAGATTTTGTTTTGTTTTTGCTTTAAAGTCTCGAATTTATGTTTTTGCTATTTTTGGATTGGTGAACTATTGTTAGTTTTTCCATATTTAGGATGTTTGCTAGTACAATGGGTAGTGAGTTGTTCATTAATTAGGATTAGGAGTAGCCAAAACATTATTTTGGTGTCCATTTATTGTTTTTCCTTTTATGTGGTTGACCTTCATGATTGATTGATTAGTTTATATACATCACTTGCTGATTGTTCCTAACTTGGGTTTGATTTCTATTCAATGGTGTAATCTAGTTGAAAGAGATCTCGTAGATAACCACTATCACTACTACTCCCCGATTCTATTTTTCCTGGCTTGTAATCTGAATCATAATTTGAGCTACTTTCATAAGAGATACTACTTTCATCCTTGATAGCTTCATCTCCTTCCGTATCATGGTCTTCTATTCCATCATTTCCTATCTCAGCCTCTTCTATTTCCATCTCAGGATCCTCCTCTTCAATTTCTTCACTAGCAGAACTAATATTGACATACTCGATTTCCTTATTACCTTTCTCAGGCTGATTAACTTCTTTAGTCCTACTTTCGGTTATCCTGCGGGGACCCACTTCATCCTTTACCTTCCTCTTTTTAGGAGGTACTTCCTTATTCTTGTTACCACCATCCACTTTAGCATTTTTCCAATCCATCTGAGCTTCTAATTCCTTGGTTTTCTTTGTCTTATACTCTTCATATGTTATGATAGCTCCTTCTTTTCTTCCCTTACGATCCACTTCTTGAATCCTCCTATAAACTTCCTCGATTGTGACATTCTATTGTATAAGCTTCTTGTCTATTGTGGCATAGTCAATTTCTGACCCCCTCAATTCTCTATCAGGAATATAATAGTCTAATATCTTCCAATATTCTTGCATAAGATCTCTCCTTGGATAATTCAAAGGTAAAGTCTTTACTAATGTATAAGCTTGAACTTCCGGACGAGCATATGGGTTTTCTTTTCCTTGGCCCATTGCTTGATTATACTCCACAATTGCCTTCATTACTTGCCTTGGACAAGTAGGTACATCCGTATAACACAAGGTAGCATAATATAGAGTGTCTGGTTCCCTGGAATATATGCTTTCAAGACTGTCTGTCCACGTATCCTCGTAATCAGAAGTTTCAATCACTATTGGCTTCCCTTTACTTACTGGATTCATCTACATCATCAAAACATATAAACATCATTTAACAACTAGTCTAAGTCAAACTTTATAGTAATCACCTTAGGATAACATAGAATAGTCATACTTATACAATCTAATGTCTTACTTTAGCTCGGAT
Organism: Beta vulgaris subsp. vulgaris; assembly: GCF_026745355.1. Lineage (NCBI taxonomy): Eukaryota > Viridiplantae > Streptophyta > Magnoliopsida > Caryophyllales > Amaranthaceae > Beta > Beta vulgaris. Next base: position 24,736,948 of record NC_079208.1, read on the forward strand.
ACCACTTGTAACAGCCCAAACCCTTACTAATCCTATTCAACACAGTTTAATCACAACGGAAGCGTTATCAAGCCAAGATTTGGACTATTACCATGACATTCTCAATTTATAAGGAAGAGAATATTGAAATACCTCAAAACACACCCCATACATTACTTAATGCATACAAAGTTGTTCTTATAAGAGCTCTTAGGTTGCATAAACCAAAATCTAATTATAGTTCAGTAGTCTATCACTTACTTAACTATGTAAATATATGTATATAGAAGTCATTACTTAATTTAAATTATTAAATGTTTATAACAAAAGTAAACACCTTCATCATATATCCTCGTACCAACCTGCATCAAAATCAGACTCTACCACCCACCAAGCGACAGGCCACAAAAATGACAAAACAATCAGCAAAGCTGAGTACACACTGTGTAATAGAAAGTACAAGTTTAGGTGTATTTTGAAAACTAACACGTAGTTATAATAACATATATTCACCCTTAACTTAGTTACTATAGTTTCACAAAATCAATCGTTTGCCATGAACGCGAATGGGGAGGGGTACCACGCAGTACCAACTGTCTCTAAACTATTAAGGGTCGTCACCCCATCTTTTATTATTTTGCTTGCAAGACTTAACCGGACATGTCCTATAACTTTAGGAATTCGCCCTTCCTGGAAGGCAACAGTTAGGGACTCTACCCGCCCTACCTCGAGTGCTTGTGCATGCCTCACTTTCATATTTATAATATAAGATATTTAATGATTCATACTTTAATCCTAAATACTCAAAATTCTTATCAACTCATCCTTAATACTCAGAACTATTATCAACTCTTTTCAATTATCCTTACTTTGATAGTTGAGAAGATTTAAGGGTTCCATACTTAAAACTAGTTTTAATATAAAAACTTTGATGGAACTTAACCAGTTATGTCTTAGAGACTTAAATAATACTTAAAAATATATTTTATCAAGAGATTACTAGTTATCCATTACTACACAAGTCCATGTACTAAACACATTCCATTTAGAAGCATAATCGTAATGACTTAGTGTATAAGTGTTGTTTAGGTCAAATAAAACATCTCTAATCAAGCTTAGCGTGCTATATCCATGTAATATACTCAATATACACATAATAAAATTCACATCATAAATAAATTCATTTCATAGACATGCTTTACACTAGAAAGAAATAATCACTTAACTATAGGTATGAAGATCTCTAGGTTAAAACTAAACTAAGTGTGTACCTTCACTAAGGATGCTTAAGGCAACGAAACTCCTTAATCCAATTGATTAACTACTCCTACAGCTTCCCTTGAATATGTAAAATGCTAAATATTAGTTTCAACAAGCTTATAAATAGGAAAAAACTAAGCTTAAATACAAGAGGTGTAATATGTTGAACTTACAACAACTTATGTGATCTTTCAGCAAGGTTTTTTATATGAGTTTATGGTCTAAAGATTGGAGCCAAAGCTGGAACTACTTTGTATGGATGTCTACAAGTGTTATATGTAAAGAAAAGTGGGTGTCCAAGAGGAATGTTGTATTCAATATTTTGATGATGACAAATATTTATCTTTGATTAATTTAGTTTATTTTATTTCGTGTGTTATTAGATTTATTTATTTTATTTTATCTTATAATTTAGGTTTGTTATTTTATCTTAGGTTTATTACTTTATATCACAAATATCGTGTTTAATAACTTATGGAGAATTGATTAGGAGTTTAATCAAAAATTAAGTTATTTACTTTATTTGTGTTTTTGACCGATAATTAATATTATGGACTTAATTTGTGAAAATATTAGAAACCATAATATTCTTGGAAGCTAGTGTATGCACAGGAAATGAAAATGCTAATTGATGAAGAGCTTTCAAAAGGCTAACTTCCAGCACCTAAAAAGGAGGGTTGTTGAAGTAGTTCCTAGATTTTAGGAACTACAACAACCCACAACAGCCCACCTAATTCTAAGGCGTGTGATTGTGGCTGAAGATTTGGAGCCGTAACAGCATAACTTCCAACGGATTTCTAACGGCTACAATGTGGATGAGTAAGGCTGAATTTCAGCTTCCACTATGTACGTGGAGAAGATCTTGGGGGCAGTCAATTATCTACTTATAGTTGTGTTGTAACGAAGAAAAGATTTAAGCTTTCATAATTTTATTGTAATATTTTATGTGAAAGTATATTCTGTTTTTCATCTCTTCTTTCATTATTATTCACTGTATTAGAGATTGGGTTGTGTGAAACAAAATATGTAATCATTTCGATAGAAAAAAGAGAAAGAGAAAGAAAAGAGAGAAAGAGAAAGACTTCGAGTGAAGTCAAGAGAGAAAGTCACTTGTTCAGGGGGAACAAGGTGACAGGAAACAAGTTCCTAGAGGAACAGAGAAGGTCCAAGATTAGGTTGTACAAAAGAGAGTCTTTTGGCCTAAGTATATTAAAGAGAATTGAGTCAAAATCCCTCGTGGTCAAGGTTTTTCTTCCTATTGGGCCTAGGAAGTTTTCCTTGTAAAAATTCTCGTGTTCTTTATTTCTTTTAGTTTATATACTTATCTCTTTCTTAGTAAAATATTTTTTATTTCCGCAAAAACTTAGAAAATCTCCCCAACTACAATTCACCTCCCCTCTTGTAGTTGCTCAAGTGTGTGTACTCGACTAACAATTGGTATTAGAGTCCGGTTCCTCCAAAATCAGTTAACATTAAGGAGCTAGTACCTGGTAATAATGAACACTTCGGGAGAAAGATTGGAAGAAGTTTTCTCAACTCAGCGTCCACCTATGTTTAACGGCAAGTACTATCCATACTGGAAAAATCGTATGGAAATTTTCATCAAGGCTGAAAATTATCAAGTTTGGAGAGTGATAAAGATTGGGGACTTCGAAGTCACAGAGAAAAATGAAAAAGGCGAGGACATCCCTATACCTCTCTCCAAATATAACAAATATGACTTCGATAAAATGGAAATGAACAACTTGGCCAAAAAGATTCTCCACTGTGGCCTTGGTCCCCATGAACTAACGAATCATGGGATACAAATCAGCCAAGCAAATGTGGGAACTTCTTCAAGTTACTCACGAAGGAACAAGTGAAGTCAATAGGTCAAAAATCGATATGCTCATGCACAAATATAAGCTATTTCAAATGAAGCCTAAGGAGTCAGTCCAAGAAATGCTCACAAGGTTCTCCAACATTATAAATGAGCTTGAATCCCTAGGGAAGGTCATTACTCTAGAGGAATAAGTACGAAAAGTACTACGGAGTCTACCTCAGGATGACAAAAGGATGGCAAAGGTCATTGCATTGCTTGAAACAAAAGATTTCACCACATTCAATAGTGAGCAACTTTCTGGTTCATTGTTGACTCATGAAATACATCTAGGAACTCATGAAGCTGATTCTATTAGACCTAAAGCTTTGGCTCTCAAGTCTGACAAACAAGAGGATTCAGAAACTGATGATGAAGAATCAGCCTTGATTGTGAAAAGATTCAAGAAATTCTTCAACAAGAATTATAAAGGAAAAAACTTGAAAAAGCCCGGAAAGCTTAGCTGTCATAAATGTGGAAGTCCTGACCACTTTATAAAGAAATGTCCGCTTTGGGAGATTGGCAAGGGTGAAGGAAAATACAAGGAGAAAGGAAAGGAACAATAAAAACCTTTCTCAAAAGTTGATATGAGAAGGGCCATGGTTGCTGCGTGGGGAGAATCAGACTCTGACGAGGAGTGTGAACAACCTGAAGAGGAAACAACTCATTTATGTCTCATGGCAAAGACAGATGATGAAGAAGACTTGCCAAGCAATAAGGTACGCATTAATGTTATTGAAGAAGAGTTAAGAACTTTCAAAGAATCAATTAATAAAACTTCTTTTGGAAACTTTGGATGACTACAAGGCAATCTGCGTTAGAGAAGAAAATCTGGAAAAGCCTTGGAAGTCACCAAAGGACATTCTAATTGGTTTAAAACAGTAAATGATAATATTGAGGAAAGATTCTTTAAAGTTTTTGATGAAAACCGACGTATTCGAGAAGCTTTTGAAAATGTTAAAAATGGAAATTACTTCTTGAATATGGAGATGGCTGAATTGAAACTATTTGTTCCGAGGAACCAGTTCCTCCATAAATACCCGATCCGATTTTGAAAAACTAAAGTTCGAACATGATAAAGTTTTAAATGAATATCTGGTAATTAAAGGGAAATTGGAATCTTCAAGAACAAAATAAAGTTCCTGATCCAGTGAGTTGGATACAAAAGTATAAAAATGAAGGAATGCATTAGGTTTCAATCACAAAAAGAAAAACAAAGTGAAAACATATGTTGATTTACCAAGCAGCCGAGTATGTTCTTACTATGGGAACAGTGGTCACTTAGTGTCTGATTTTCCTCCAGAGAAGAACATTAGATGCATAGTGTGGGAAAGATTAAGAAGAAAACAAGCCGATAGAGAAACCCAAGTCAGACTGGTTCCTACCACTAACTAATTGTTTTGGATACAGCTAAAGTGGGGAACAACCTGTGGTACCTCGATAGCGGTTGTTCTAAGCACATGATAAGACAAAAAATAAATTTCTCTCGCTTTCAGCCTATGATGGAGGAACTTTGACATTTGGAGACAATCTTACAGGTAATATTGTAGCTGTAGGTAAGGTAGAGTCTAAGTCACATTCCATAGATAATGTATTTTTGGTCGAGGGTTTGAGACACAATCTACTTAGTATTTCTCAGTTTTGTGATAAAGGGAACAATGTGAAGTTTACTGATAAGTGTTGTTTAGTAAGTAATACAGGAACAAGCACCAAGATTCTAGAAGGAACTAGGAAGGGAAACACTTATGTTGTTGACCTAAACCTTGTTCCTAGGAACAATCTAACTTATTTAAGTGCTATCGACAATGAACCACTTTTTTGGCATAAAAGGTGTGGTCACGCAAGTATGACCTTGCTCCAGAAGCTAAGTGGTAAGGACTTAGTTGTTGGTCTACCAACAATCAAGGTCTCAAATCATGAAGTTTGTGGACCATGTGCAAAAGGAAAACAAGTTAGATCCTCGTTCAAACCAAAGAAGATGGTAAGCACACAAAGTCCTCTTAAGTTGATTCATATGGACTTATGTGGCCCTGTTCGAATACAAAGTAGATCTGGTAAGGGTTATGTACTTATTCTAGTTGATGATTTTTCAAGATACACTTGGGTTATTTTTCTTCATAGCAAAATGAAACATTTGATGAATTTGTAAGCTTTGCTAAAAGAATACAAAGAATAAGTTGTTTTAAAATTAAGCATTTGCGTTCTGATCATGGTAAGGAGTTTGAAAACTCCAAGTTTGATGAGTTTTGCAGTAATGAAGGACTAGACACAACTTCTCAGCTCCTAGGACCCCACAACAAAATGGCGTGGTGGAGAGGAAGAATCGTACTTTGGAGGACATGGCAAAACAATGATAATGCCAGCAATCTTCCGAAGAACTTCTGGCTGAAGCAGTGAACACGGCGTGCTATATCATTAATAGAGTCATGCGAACCCATTTTCTTGAAGACCCCTTACGAGATATTGAAAGGAAGAAAACCCAACATCTCTTATTTCAGAGTCTTAGGTTGTAAATGTTTTGTACACAATAATGGAAAAGACGATTTAGGAAAGTTTTATGCTAAAAGTGATGAGGCTGTTTTTATAAGATATGCTTTAAATAGTACAGCATAAAGAGTTTACAACAAAACAACAATTTGTATTGAGGAAAGTGTCCATATTATCTTTGATGAAACTAACTCCATGCAGGAACAATGTCATGAAAATGACTTTGAAATATGATTGACTCATTCTGAAGAGTCAGTGACCCTTGATAAGGAACTAACACCTGCAGGTACTGTCAAAAAGCATATTCCTGAAGCAGAGATAATTGTTCGTGCTCCTGTCATTCAGGAGAAACAGGCAGAAGAAATTCATCTAGAAATGAAACAGCTGAAGATCCTCAAGCTGAAGGAGTAGAGACAAGGAGATTTGAACCAAGACCTTAGAAACACCTGAAATCCCATCCCTTGGATTTAATCGTAAGTGATATCGAAAAGGGAACTCAGACGAGATCCCAACTTAAAAATTTGTGTGCTTTCCAAGCCTTTTTGTCCATGATAGAACCTCGAGATCACAATGATGCACTATCGGAGTCTGACTAGATCAATACCATGCAAGAGGAACTGAATGAGTTCCTTAGGAACAAGGTCTGGCATCTTGAGACCAAGCCTAAAAACCAAAAGGTAATTGTGCTGAAATGGGTCTTAGAATCAATCGGGATGAGCATGGAACAGTCATAAGGAACAAAGCCAGACTCGTAGCAAAAGGGTATAATTAACAAGAAGGTATTGATTTCGATGAAACCTTTGCTCCTGTAGCTAGAATAGAAGCAATAAGAATTTTGATTGCCTTTGCTGCATTCATGGGTTTTAGGTTGTACCAAATGGACGTCAAATGTGCCTTATTAAATAGGTATTTAATAGAAGACGTCTATGTGGAACAACCACCTGATTCGAAAACCCAGATCTTCCTAACCATGTCTATAAGCTAGATAAAGCTCTTTATGGTCTAAAGCCAGCTCCTAGATCATGGTATGAAAGACTCCCAAAATTCTTACTTTCTAATGATTTTGTAAGAGGTAAAGTTGATAGAACCCTATTCCTTTGATCTAAAGGAACATACATTCTAGTAGTTCAAATTTATGTGGATGATATAATATTTGGTGCCACTAACGAATCTCTTTGTAAGGAATTTGCTGAGTTAATGCGTAGTGATTTGAAATGAGCATATGGGAAATTAAACTTCTTTCTCTCTTGCAAATCAAGCAAACTGAAAAGGAACAATGATCCATCACAAAAATATGTGAGGAGTTACTTGAAAAAATGTGGCTGATAGCAAAAACCAACCATAATCCAATAGGAACAGGAACTAGGTTAGATGAGGATCCAAGTGGTAAGTCATAGATCAGAAACTCTACAGAGGTATGATTGGATCCTTACTTTATCTAACTGCTAGTAGGCCTGATATTTCCTTTAGTGTTAGTCCATGTGCTAGATTTCAATCAAATCCTAAGGAATCCCATTTAACAGCAGTCAAAAGGATCCTTAGATATTTGAAAGGAAGTGATGATCTTTGTTTATTCTATCCTCGAAGTGAAATCTTTGATCTAGTTAACTACTCTGATGCTGACTATGCTGGAGACTTGGTGAATCGTAAAAGCACTTCAGGCATAGCCCAGTTCCTAGGATCAAGCTTAGTTTCTTGGAGTTCAAAGAAGCAAAACATTTTTGCTCTTTCAACAGCTGAAGCTGAGTATTAGCAGCAGTTGCATGCTATTCTCAGGTATTATGGATCAAACAACAGGTACGCGACTTTGGCATAAAATTTAAGTGTGTTACTGTACTCTATGATAATACCAGTGCTATATGCATTTCCAAGGATCCAGTTCATCACTCTAGAGTCAAGCATATTCACATTCGTCATCATTTCTTAAAGGACAATGTAGAAAAGGGATTAGTCAAAGTTGAATTTTGTCCACTGAAAATCAAATAGCTGACATATTGACTAAACCTCTCTCTAGGGACAGGTTTGAAAAGATACGCTTGGAACTAGGAATGATAAGAATTGTTTGAATGTACCAATGATGTTAATTCCCCAAGAATCGTTTCTTACTAAGTATGCCCTCACCTTACATGAATAAATTTCATACACCTAGGGTCAAGTATAAGGACTAACATTTGTCTTTGAATATTACCCTTATTGTCCTTGCACATAATTTGGTACGTAAGTAGTTTATACAATGTGGCCAAATTTTATTATATGGAAGAGTAATTTTTTCTTTTCTTATTTTATTTCCTTCAAAATTCTTTAAGGGAAATTCTATATGGTGACCTTCAATTTTTTTTTAAATTCTACTTGGTAGACAACTTTTATCTTTCCTCTATTTGGTAACCCTCTACTTTATTTTTTGTATTTTCTTTGACCTTTTCACATTTTAACTGATTTTTTAATTACAAACAACTAATTTTAAAATGGAAAAAAAAAACCCAAACCTTCCTCACCCACCATAACCACCCATCCTACCACCCCCTCTCCTCCCTTAGCCATCATCACCCCCTTCCCCCTTCACGGCTAGCCACCATCACCCCCTTTCCCCTTCACTACCGGCGCTGGACCACCCTCTCCGTCAGCGTCGAGGCTTCCTCCCCTGTCGCCAACCATAACCCAGGACACACGAACCCTTCCCAGCCCTCTTTCCTCCCACCCCGACCAACCGCCGCACCTGCCTCTCTCTCCTCTAACCAAACCGAAACCCACCACCTTCCACACTATTTCCGACCCTCTCTCTCCTCTAGCGTTGGACCTGTTGCAATTTAGGTTCGGATGGGGTGGATGGGTGGTAGAAATCGGAGGGGATAGGTGGGTGCTGGAAATCGGAGGGCTAGAGGTTGGGGGTCTGAAATGGTGTGAAAGGTGGTGGGTTTCGGTTTTGTTAGAGGAGAGAAAGGTAGGTGCAACGGCCGGTCAGGGTGCGTGGGAAAGAGTGTCAAGGTGGGTTCGTGGAAGCTGGGTTACAGTCGGCGGCAAAAGAGGAAGCCTCGGCACCGGGGGAAAGGGTGGTCCGGCGGTGGCAGTGAAGGGGGGAGGGGGTGATGGTGGCTGGCATTGAAGGGGGAAGGGGGTGATGGTGGCTAGGGGAGGAAAGGGGGTGGTAAGACAGGTGATTATGGTGGGGGAGGGTTTGGGGATTTTTTAATTTCAAAATGAGTTTTTTGTAATTGAAAAATTAATGTTTTTAATTAAAAAATAATTTCAAAATGTAATAAGTTCAACGAAAACAAAAAAAATAGAGTAGAGGGTTACCAAATAGAGGAAAGATAAAAAATTTCTACCAAATAGAATTTAAAAAAGTTGAGGGTCACCATATAGAATTTCCCATTCTTTAATTATCTTTTCTATCGATCTCTCCTAAATTCTGTACATAAATGCGTTAACATGTATTATGGCAAAAATTGCAAGTTCGGTTAATCTGAGTTAAAAGGAGAAATTTCATTAAATTCCTCCCAAAACCCCATAAACCGTTTCACTGGACCTAACCCCTTTATTTACTTTCACACGGCTTCATCATTGCTTTTTAACCTCAACCCATCACATCACTAACCCCTCACACCTCTCTACTCTCTCATCAATTCCTCTCTCTCTCTTTCTTCATCTTTCATCTTCAACCTCTCTCAAAAAACTTTTCACCATGTCTTCCCATAGCAAAAATTTCGGTGACCAAGAAAAATTTCCAATGGAGAAAACCCCATCTCTAGAAGACATTAGCGTTCAAGAATCATCGAAAACCAAAGAAGATTCAACTGGGTGGAAAGCCGAATCCTCTGCCCCTGTTTCTCTCTCTCCAAAACATGAAAAGGGAGAGTGTGAAGTGGAAAGCGACCAAGAACAGGAAATTCATGTTCCAACTATGAGGGGGTAAGAAATCAAAATCATCTCAATTTCTTGTAGGTTTTTGTATAGATATTGCATGGTGCAAAAATCAAAGTGGTTGGAATTATTGAACATTTTAAGGTTTAAAAAATGGACAAAAGTGGTTAGTTTAGATGATGGATTATATGAAAAAGAAATGCGTGATTTTTGTTCAAGTTTTAATATCATTGAGGGAGTTTATGTGAGTGTCGTAAGTGGAAGTAAAGTCAACATAACTGAGAAGAAGTTGGGGGAGTGGTTTGAAGTTCCAATTGAGGGTTATAAAGAGTATGTTAAGGGTAGAGCAAAACTGAAAATCAATGGAGTCTCTAATGACAAAGTTCTTGCTTTCTTTAATGGAAATCCGAATGCATTGTCCCTATATCAAAAAGAACTTCCCCCCTTCCATAAATTGTTATTTCAATTTGTGTGCCATTTTATCTTACCCCGCTCCTCAAAAAGAACCCAGGCTAGTTTAATGGATCTCTCCATTATGTACTGCCTCGCCAAGAACATCAAAATCAACCTCCTTTCTTTGATAATTTCTCATCTGTCTCATTGCATTTCTCATAATACAAAAGTTGGCTATGGAAACCTTCTCTCTACCATCTTCAAAAATTGCAAAGTAAAACTTCCTGCCAGTCCCTCCTTCTGTCTTGAACCTGAAAATTACCTAACCAAGGACACATTGTCAAGACTCAGTTTAAGGTTAATGGGAATCTAGACTTTGAGAGGGAAAAGGCACCCGTTAACGTGGAAGTGGGTGGTAAGAGGAAACTGGGTGAAGAGGGAGTTCCTGATGGATCTGTGAGGAAGAGTCAACAAATTGCTGGGTCCAAGTCTCTGAAGGAGCAGGATCAAGGTGAATGTCTCTACTCTAGATTCTCAGCAGCAGCAACAACTGGTGGCCATTAAGCAAGCTGATACGGGGATCAGGAACAAAGTCGATTGTGTCATCTCCAAAATTGATTATGTGGTGACCACCCTCTTTAAACGCCCCAAGCACTAATCTCTTTTTAACTATGCATAATTGGACAAGTTTTTATGGCTGTAATATTTGTTAAACAATCTCTTTTCTGTTTTCTCTTTATGTGTCCTTTTGAGACACATGAAGTACTTTCATCTCTACCATTTTCTCTTTACTCTTATGCTCTGCATCTTGATTATTACCTGCTGTCCATATTGATGCTTTCTACTTTTCGTATTTTTGTTGTACTTGGATGGCTAATATTATAAGATACATGTTTGAGCTACTTGCTTGCTGCCTAGACTGTTGACTCTCTAGTGCTGCAGGTTGATCCCTTAGTTTTGATAATGACAAAAGGGGGAAGAGATGTTATTGGTATAGTAAAAAATTTTCCAAAGTTCCTATGCATGTTTTGCTTATTCCTGTTCCCAGTAGATCCTGATCCTGTTCCCAGTCCTAGTTGAGTCTAGTTACTTAGGTTGCGTGTTATTTAATTTTTTTTTTTTGCTGTTTTCTGTTTTTTTTCCTTATGTTAAAAACGAAAAAAAATGAAATTTTTTTACCAATTATTTGTCATCATCAAAAAGGGGAATATTGTTGTATTCACTATTTTGATGATGACAAATATTTATCTTTGATTAATTTAGTTTCTTTTATTTCATGTGTTATTAGATTTATTTATATTATTTTATCTTATAATTCAGGTTTGTTATTTTATCTTAGGTTTATTACTTTATATCACAAATATGGTGTTTAATAACTTATGGAGAATTGATTAGGAGTTTAATCAAAAATTAAGTTATTTACTTTATTTGTGTTTTTGACCGATAATTAATATTATGGACTTTAATTTGTGAAAATATTAGAAACCATAATATTCTTGGAAGCTAGTGTATGCGCAGGAAATGAAAATGCTAATTGATGAAGAGCTTTCAAAGGCGCTAACTTCCAGCACCTAAAAAGGAGGGTTGTTGAAGTAGTTCCTAGATTTCAGGAACTACAACAACCCACAACAGCCCACCTAATTCTAAGGCGTGTGATCGTGGCTGAAGATTTGAAACCGTAACAACATAACTTCCAACAAATTTCTAATGGCTACAAAGTGGATGAGTGAGGCTGAATTTTAGCTTCCACTATATACGTGGAGAAGATCATGGGGGCAGTCAATTATCTACTTATAGTTGTGTTGTAATGAAGAAAAGATTTAAGCTTTCAGAATTTTATTGTAATATAATCTGTGAAAGTATATTCGGTTGTCATCTCTTCTTTCATTATTATTCACTATATTAGAGATTGGGTTGTGTGAAACAAAATCTGTGATCATTTCGAGAGAAAAAAGAGAAAGAGAAAGAAAAGAGAGAAAGAGAAAGACTTGAAGTGAAGTCAAGAGAGAAAGTCATTTGTTCAGGGGGAACAAGGTGACAGGGAAGAAGTTCCTAGAGGAACAGAGAAGGTCCAAGATTAGGTTGTACAAAAGAGAGTCTTTTGGCCTAAGTATATTAAAGAGAATTGAGTCAAAATCCCTCTTGGTCAAGGTTTTTCTTCCTATTGGGCCTAGGAAGTTTTCCTTGTAAAAATTCTCGTGTTCTTATTTCTTTTAAATTTATGTACTTATCTCTTTCTTAGCTAAAGATTGTTTTATTTCCGCAAAAAGTTAGAAAATCTCCCTAACTACAATTCACCCCCCTTCTCTCTTGTAGTTGCTCAAGTGTTTGTACTCGACTAACAAGGAAGAAATAAGAGAAAAGAGGCGAAAACCCATAACATGCTTTTATAGGCTGTTCTGGCGGTACCGAGGGAGGAAGGAAATGTGATATGGGCAACGTCGGTTTCTGGGTATTTCTGGTAGGTTCTTGCTTGAAGTGTTAGCCTTAGGTGTTGGCTTTCATTCATACAAAGGGCTTTCAGAGATCGACACTTAAGTAGCTGCTAAGCAGCTTTCTTTGAGCATAGGTCTGGGCTGTAATTTCAGCTGGCTAGTTTTTACTATGTAAGCAATTTACCCTATTGAGCCACGTAATTCCTGGGCGTAAATGACCATTTTAACCCTAAAACATCCCAAGCATGTCATATATCAAGTTTGGTTAGGTTCTGAGCTCGGATTCAACCCCAAAAGGCTATTTAACTGGAAGTTCATTGTTACCCGCTAAAACAATCTCCATATGATTCTCACAATCTTAATGTTTAAGCCTCTTAAGGACTTTCTAACTTATCTATTGGTTTCCAAAGCCTTCTTAGCTAATAAGAATGGTAGATCATACCTACTTTTGTCCTCGTATGGTGTTGGATAGTATTTTAATCCACTTTAAGCACTAAAACCAAATGAAACTTAGCATAACTGACAGTTTCAAGTAACTATCTTCCACCTAGAACCTTAGAATCCTATAATCCCTATATGAATTAATCATATAACTCACGTAAAACATATAAGTTAACTAATTAAACACAATATCATAATAAATATTTAGTTAGACTACTCTCTAGTTAATTTAACATAATCTCATGCTTTAAAACATAATCATGCTTTAGAGTTAGGGTTTTCTTAGGACTATTACACGTATCCAATGTACATTTCCCCGTCATGACTCGATAGATGGTCAGGAACCAAAAATTGAGTTTGGGGGTGAGAATACAATACAGTCATGAACTATATCACCCATTCCTGGCCTTTAATAAATACGGATTCGTTACTGATTATATGCAAAAGAATAATCAAAATAAGGTTTTAAACACCCTAGGTTATCTAGTGCCTCATAATATGCACTAGAATTCTTTTGAAGAACACCCTAGTTTGCCTCTGGTCTCTAACACGTGCTATAAGATCTACTAGCATACCCTTCAACTCATTGACTTGTTCTTGAAATGTGTTTGTCATATTGTATATTTTCTGTAATAGATCATCCAACGGGAAATTAGAAATAGAGTCATGATGGACAGAATGGACTTGAATGGGAGAATGTATGTTTGTATTAAAAAGTTGAGCTTCTAGGAAGATAATAGCATCTCATAAAGGAATTATATTTTTATTGGAAATTTTTTTGTGGATGCACCTAGACCTAATGTATGTACACATGACTCAATCTATGCGTTCGAACTTGTAAAAGCTACCTACATATCCCAAAAGAGGGGATCAAATTGATTGTAGTTCAGGACTACTAAATGCGGAATGCAAGAGATGAAATGAAGAGTATGGATGAAATGAGACTCCTAAATCCTTAATAACTCTAGTTATGTATGATGTTTTATGAACGATGGACTATGAAATATGGAGGGACTCTCGTATGAATCCAATCCTAATTGATATGAAATTCTATTGACTTTAGAATCCTAAGCTTGATAGACTTCTAAGGACTTTAGAATTCCAGAATTGATTAACTTTCGAGGAAGATAGGATCCTAATGTGCATGAAACTCTTGTGGACCTAAACTCCTAAAGTGAATGAAACTCTAGTGGGCTTAGACTCCCAAAATGGATGGAATTTGAATGGATTTAGACTCCTATTATGCAAAGACTTTCTATGGATTATATACTTCTAACATGAATGAGACTCAAGCAAGTGAAGACTCCTTACATGGATAAGTAGACGGGGTTAAGAACTCTAAATGGAGTGAACTGGATGAGATTAGACATTAAGGTCAGACACACTTCTAGTGCAATTACAATTCCTGAGTGGATTAGACTTTTACAACAAGATGGATGATAAAAGGAATCCTAAATGATGTGCATGTAAAGAATGGAGGATATACATGAAAAGATAGGATATAGCATGATTTTTTTATTAAAAAAAATAAAAAAATGATATGTGATAAGAAAAAAGATGGTGATATTTTTTTTTTAAAAAAAAGGTGACTATAGAATTTTCGGTTATTTTAGCACATACCCCTGAAAATTTTTGTTTGCACCATAACCCTTTCAACTTTCCAAATTCACCCTCCACTGTTCATAAAATACACCCACTTATCCTTTTGACTGATGGTGTTAGACTTCAATTAGTCATTAAGCCCTAATCCTCCCCAAACCTTAATTAGCTAACCTAAATATAATCCTAATCCTAATCTAATGCACGAACTTGGGCCCTAACCCTAACCACCCCTTACCCCCATTAGTGCCCCCATCACCCCCTCACAGAATGGACTGGAATGGGAGAATGTATGTTAGACTTCGTTCGTCACAGGTCAGGCAAGAAAGAGATTGAACTGGGCCTACCCATAGTGCAAACGAGGCGCAGCCACCCTTCCACCACTAGTGGAAAAATAAGGAAGGGTTGTGCTAACAAAGGCCCTTAGGGCTGCGCTTTTTGACAGCAGCCCTTTCAATAGCAGCTCTTCACTTTTTAAGTAGGGCTGCGCTTTTTAAACGCAACCCTTCACAACGAAGGGTTGCACTTTTACCTAAAAAGCGCATCCCTTCTAAACTTGAAGAGCTGCGCATTTTTCAACAAGCGCAGCCCTTCTAAGCTTAAAGGGCTGCGCTTTTTTGAACATGCGCAGCCCTGAGCCCTCCTACTATGAAGGGCTGCGCTTTTTCAACAAGCGCAACCCTTCTAAGAAAGAAGGGCTTCGCTTTTTTCAACAGGCGCAACCCTTCTAAGCATGAAGCGATGCGCTTTTCTCAACAAGCGCAGCCCTTCTTGATTAGAAGGGTTGTGCTTGTTGAAAAAAGCGCAGCCCTTCTTGCTTTTTTTTTTTTTTTTTTTTTGAAAATTAAAATCATCCAAAGCCCCTGCACACCCCATCCCACCCACAGCCCCTGCCCACCCCCTGCCTCTTGCCACACCTGCCAGCCTACCCACCCAGACCCCTGCCCACCCCTACACCCACCAAGACCTGCTGCCAGCCTGCCCACCCAGACCCAGCCCACCCCTGCACACCCCCCACCCACCCCTGCCCACCGTTGCACACCCCCAACCACACCCCTGCGCACCAGCCCTGCACCCCATCCCCAGCCCACACACAGCCCCCACCACCCCACCCCCACCCCACCCCACCCCCACCCCCACCCAAAACCTCCCTTCGACAAAAAAAAAATGCAAATGCAATAATATTTGACAAGTGGAGAAAGGTAATAATTTACTTCAAATATATATTTAATAATGTAAAAAGTGTACATAGAATTGATAGAAACTAGTACATTCAAGCTAAAATGTATCATATGCAACGATCGGTAATGTGGGACGCCAACTTATCCCGAACTTCATCTATTTCTTCTTTGATGAAGTTCCTCAAACTTGGTGTGGTTTTCTTATCAATATAAACCTTGCAAAACAACCAAGGAATAAACACATATATAAGATTTCAATCATTTTACCGTAGTTAGTAGTTCTAAAAATGACATATACCTTCCCGAAATTCAATCAAAAACAAATGCAAGCCTAAAAGTCTACACACTAGTTAGAATATATCTCATTTTATCATATTCAAAAAGAAAATGAAGTTAAATGACTCGAGAAATAGGAATTGAACGCAAAAAGGCATAAATAGGCCTAAAATCACATTTATGTTCCCGATATACAATCAACAATAAATGCAAGCCTAAGAATCTAAACAATAGTTACATTATACCTCATATAATCATGTTCAAAGAAAATTTGGGGTTAAATGACTCGATAAGTACGATTTGGAAGCGAAAAGGCCAAAATTGGCCGGAAATGGCCTTTTCGTTCCCGAAATGCAACCAACAACAAATCCAAGTCTAAGAATCTACACATTAGTTATATTATGCTTCATATAAGCATGTTCAGAGAGAATTTGTGTTTAAATGACTCGATAAGTACGATTTGGGAGCGAAAAGGCCAAAAAAGGCCGAAAATGGCCTTTTCGTTCCTGAAATACAACAAACAACAATTGGAAACCTAAAAATCTACACAGCAGTTACATTATGCCTCATATAATCATGTTCAAAATGAATTTGGGGTTAAATGAATTAATAAATACGATTTGGAAGCGTAAAAGGCAAAAATAGGCAGAAACTAACATATACTAATTAATTAATAAGTTACATACATTTTGAAGATCATCAACATGTGTGCAACGGTTGACGATATCGAGCATGAACCTCATGACGTAATACCCACATGCAAGTCCACCTTCTTGTTGCGACACTAAATTCACCAAAGGATGCAATAAATGACATGGATGTTAGATGTGTGTTATGTGTTTCTATATAAGGAAAAAAAATTAGTCATGTTACCTCGACTGAATACCAAATAGGAGATTTTGGTGCTCTAAGTCCTATTGCATTAACCTCCTTTATCACACTACATCAATACATTATTATAAGATTAGATGTACATTTAATATTAGTAAGTGCGCATATATTGAGTTTCAATTAGGCTACCTATTTAACAATGATTTGACTAGTATCGGCCGTTGTGTTTGTTTACGCAAAGAATCAAAGTGGTAGGCTTCGTTACGTGACAAACATATTACAATCAGTGTCCAATGCTTCCTACAACAATAAAATATTGTTATTATTAATCATAGAACAACTAATAGGTCAATTTAATTAAAGTAAAGTGAGTTTAAGAATGAAGTATACGATTCAATGTAAGGAAGAAGAATGATCTTATATCCAAGACGAGAACATGCTTTCAAAGAAGACTTGAGATAGTCTTTCAACTCCTTTTTGTTTCTTAAGCAACTGTCATCTCGTACTATGCTTGGACATAACCAACCAAACATTGGCTCACTAGATGCAATCAATTCATTGTATAATAGCCTAAGAAATCATATTGATTAAAAGAAAACTTACTTATTATGGAACTTAGTTGAATTGAAAACTACTTAATTAAGGCATATATATGTATATATACTATGCATATTTAATTTATATACTAAAGTATTACCTCATAAATGTTTGTATCATGGAAACATTCAACTCTTCCGCACGTAAGAATTCTTTAATATCAACCTTAGAAATGAAGGTCGATGTATCCTCAAAGTAGTGGAATTGGTGGTGCGACAACTGAATGTCAATCATTGCTTCATCGTCTACATCGCTAGCGCACTCATGTAGCCAAAAGCACTGAGAAGTAAGGCCTTGCACCACCTCGATCTCCATAATGAGTGGACACTTTGCCATAGAAACATTTACTTTCTCCACTTCGTCACGTCGGCCTTCCTGAGGTGAACATGCCTTCTTTCCCTTCCTGTCGGCCTTCCCCGAACCCTAGTAATTAGTTAAATTAAAAAGATATTACTGACAATCATATATATATAGGAACTATAAAAGAAAACAATATAATATGTATGTATTATGTTAATCCTTGTACCTCATCTGATAACCGCACCAATGCACGCGGCCATAGAACATAACTGCCAAGGGCATCAGTCACTGACTGTAGACCAACTTCTGCATTCGGCAGCAGAGGTAATTCTTCGAAACCGGGCACAATCTCTGAAACACTGACCACATAGTGAATATCAGCGACTGCCTGGTTGTGCAATCATACCCGGTCCCTAGTGGGTTGTGCTTGGCCATAAGCAACGAGAATGAAACTACCATGACCATCTCCTCGAGCTAATACCTCACATGGTGTCTCTTCCTTAAAAAAAACAATATATATATATAGTTAGTCTATGAAACAACATATATATCATAAGATTTTCATGCATTTAAGAACAATAGTTGTGATATTAAGTGATTACCGTGAACTCCAAAACTGGATCAGGCTGCGTAGGAACATTGCCCTGCTTGAAAGGAGCAAAATTCGGTAAGCCCATCTGCGCCAAAATGGCGTTAAAATTCTGAGTCATCTCCGCTCTAAGCTCCTCCCGAATTGCAGCTTTCATAGTCTCCACATCTATGGAAGCTGCCGAATTCACACTGGAGGCACTGGATTTTGACGTAGAGGTGTATTGATCACCATACACCTTTCTCACCCCGAGGTGGACACCTCCTACGCCCCTCACACGTCCATATTGGTCCCGTCCTAATGTCTCGTGTAAGGCATCAATTTGTCCTTTAGGAGTGAACTCACCAGTTGCCTCCTTTTCCTTCAAGCCAATCTACATAAGGATAAGAGAGAAATGCTCGTGAGCGCACAAGTTATATATATATACCTTATCAAAAACTCATAATATGTACTTTACAATGGCATTAGCTATCTGTTGTGTTCCGGGATCAGGCAAGACTCTCTGTCCCTTTGCATCAACCCATGCATCGAACACCACCAATCGAGCACTCTATCTGGTTGCCGAGGCTGTGCAACTGTCGTCATAGAGCTAGTGCCGATGCCGTTGTCGACCCAATCATGGGGTAATGACTATACATCCACGTATCTCTCGCCGGGCCGTACGATTGAGCACCCAGATGGTGATAGTTTTTCCTAGCTTTTGCATTCGCGCTACTTTTCTCACGAGATGCCTGAAACACATAATTATAAACAAAAGTTAGGTATGATGTTATACAATAATACTGGATCTAAGAGTATTAAATCTTAGCTAGTAAAATATTCTTACAACAGCTTCCGGGGTTGTTTTTTGTGCAACAAATGCTTACCACTCCTCAGTGTATATGCCTCCATATCTGATATGGTAACTTGGAGGGTGCCTCAAATAATGTGTCCGGTGAAGCCTGAGAACCGGTGTGTGTTTCTCCCCCGTAGATTTTCTTCTTCTTTGTACCCACGACTTTTCTCCGCTAAGTGATCCACCCCGACACTAACTTGGCCTTGAAGTCTCTGAATCTCAGGGCAACCACGGATAGAAACACATTATTCTTGGCTTCATCATTTTCATTCTACAAAAAACGCATTTCAGAAATTAGTAAATATTACATAGTATATTTAACTAAAGTGTTAAGATTCTAAACGTTATTGTACGCGAAGCTTACCATAGTATCTTCCCAAATCATCTTTTTCAAAGACTCGGGCACCTCGTTCCATGAGTGGATAATGGAGAGCTTATGCATGCAAATCCCAACTTGCATGGCATACTTTTGACGCCATTTTCCACAAGGTTGCCCCAAATGATCGTACTCCAAAGTCATTAGGGTGGGTTTCCCAAGTGACTTTGTAGGTCCCCTTCCTTTTATCTTTTTCGTCGCCAATGACTTACTTAGCCTTTGTGCATCTTTTTCTTCACGGTGAGCCTTAACCAATTTACCCCGCTCCTTTTGGTAATCAAAAGACTCATCCTCGGTAGTGTGTTCTGCACTCGTATCCGTATGCACCTCCGCCATGTCCCTGAAATTGTACAAATATACGCATTAATAAAAAGAATCACATTTAGGGAGGGAGGGGGCAGTGCAGTAGAGGGGGGGGGGGTAGTGGAATAGTTGCAGCAGTGGGAGGGGGCTGCAGTGGGGTGTACAGGGGAGGGGTGCATTGGGAGGGGCAGCAGGGAGGGGCAGTGGGAGGGGCAGTAGGGAGGGGGGGTAGTGGGGCGCGTGTGCAGGGGAGGGGGTGTAGTGGGAGGGGGGCAGCAGGGGAGGGGGCGCAGTGGGAGGGGGGAAACAGGGGATGAGGGGTAGTAGGGGGTTTGCAGGGAGTGCAGCAGGGGGAGGGCAGTGGGGAGGTGTGCAAGGGAGGGGGTGTATTGGGAGGGGGCAGCAGGGAGGGGGGGTTTGAAAGGGGAGGGGAGTGCAGCAGGGGAGGGGGGGTGTATTGGGGGTGGGGCAGTGGGGGGAGGGGAGTGCAGCACAGCAGGAGAGGAGGTGGGCAGTGGGGGGTCTAAAAATGACATATACCTTCCCAAAATTCTAAAAATGACATACACCTTCCCGAAATTGAAAAAGAAACAAATGCAAGCCTAAAACTCTACACACTAGTTATAATATATCTCATTTTATCATATTCCAAAAGAAAATGAAGTTAAATGACTCGAGAAATAGGAATTCGACGCAAAAGGCATAAATACGCCTCGAATCACATTTATGTTCCCGATATACAATCAACAACAAATGCAAGCCTAAGAATCTACATACTAGTTATATTATGCCTCATATAAATAGAATTTGGGGTTAAATGACTTGATAAGTACAATTTGGGAGCGAAAAGGCCAAAATAGCACCGAAATGGCCTTTTCATTCCCGAAATGCAACCAACAACAAATGCAAGTCTAATAATCTACATACTAGTTATATTATGCCTCATATAATGATGTTCAAAGAGAATTTGGGGTTAAATGACTCGATAAGTACGATTTGGGAGCGAAAAGGCCAAAATAGCACCGAAATGGCCTTTTCATTCCCGAAATGCAACCAACAACAAATGCAAGTCTAATAATCTACATACTAGTTATATTATGCCTCATATAATGATGTTCAAAGAGAATTTGGGGTTAAATGACTCGATAAGTACGATTCGGGAGCGAAAAGGCCAAAATAGGCCCGAAATGGCCTTTTCGTTCCCGAAATGCAACAAACAAAAAATGCAAGTCTAAGAATCTACATAAGGATAAGAGAGAAATGCTCGTGAGCGCACAAGTTATATTATATATACCTTATCAAAAACTCATAATATGTACTTACAATGGCATTAGCTATCTGTTGTGTCCGGGATCAGGCAAGACTCTCTGTCCCTTTGCATCAACCCCATGCATCGAACACCACCAATCGAGCACTCTATCTGGTTGCCGAGGCTGTGCAACTGTCGTCATAGAGCTAGTGCCCGATGCCGTTGTCGACCCAATCATGGGGTAATGGCTATACATCCACGTATCTCTCGCCGGGCCGTACGATTGAGCACCCAGATGGTGATAGTACTTCCTAGCTTTTGCATTCGCGCTACTTTTCTCACGAGATGCCTGAACACATAATTATAAACAAAAGTTAGTATGATGTTATATAATAATACTGGATCTAAGAGTATTAAATCTTAGCTAGTAAAATATTCTTACAACAGCTTCCGGGGTTGTTTTTTGTGCAACAAATGCTTACCACTCCTTAGGTGTGATATGCCTCCATATCTGATATGGTAACTTGGAGGGTGCCTCAAATAATGTGTCCGGTGAAGCCTGAGAACCGGTGTGTGTTTCTCCCCCGTAGATTTTCTTCTTCTTTGTACCCATGACTTTTCTCCGCTAAGTGATCCACCCCGACACTAATTTGGCCTTGAAGTCTCTGAATCTTTGGGCAACCACGGATAGAAACACATTATTCTTGGCTTCATCATTTTCATTCTACAAAAAACGCATTTCACAAATTAGTAAATATTACATAGTATATTTAACTAAAGTGTTAAGATTCTAAACGTTATTGTACGCGAAGCTTACCATAGTATCTTCCCAAATCATCTTTTCAAAGACTCGGGCCTTTCCATGAGTGGATAATGGAGAGCTTATGCATGCAAATCCCAACTGGCATGGCATACTTTTGATGCCATTTTCCACAAGGTTGCCCGAAATGATCGTACTCCAAAGTCATTAGGGTGGGTTTCCCTAGTGACTTTGTAGGTCCCCTTCCTTTTATCTTTTTCGTCGCCAATGACTTACTTAGCCTTTGTGCATCTTTTTATTCACGGTGAGCCTTAACCAATTTACCCCGCTCCTTTTGCTAATCAAAAGACTCATCCTCGGTAGTGTGTTCTGCACTCGTATACGTATGCACCTCCGCCATGTCCCTGAAATTGTACAAATATACGCATTAATAAAAAAAATTCACATTTAGGGAGGGAGGGGGCAGCAGGAGGGGGGGTAGGGGAATAGTGCAGCAGTGGGGAGGGGCAGTGGGGTGTACAGGGGAGGGGGCAGCAGGGGAGGGGGGCAGTGGGAGGGGGGTGCAGTGGGAGGGCAGTAGGGAGGAGTGGTAGTGGGGCGCGTGTGCAGGGGAGGGGTGCAGTGGAGGGGCAGCAGGGAGGGGGCGCAGTGGGAGGGGGGAAACAGGGGATGAGGGGTAGTAGGGGAGTGCAGGGGGAGGGGGCAGGGGAGGGTGTGCAAGGGAGGGTGTAGTGGGAGGGGCAGCAGGGGGGGACAGTGGGGTGTGCAGTGGAGGGGGGTTTGAAAGGGGAGGGGAGTGCAGCAGGGAGGGGGTTATTGGTGGGGCAGTGGGGGGAGGGGAGTGCAGCACAGCAGGAGAGGAGGTGGGCAGTGGGGGGTCTAAAAATGACATATACCTTCCCGAAATTGAAAAAGAAACAAATGCAAGCCTAAAACTCTACACACTAGTTATAATATATCTCATTTTATCATATTCAAAAAGAAGATGAAGTTAAATGACTCGAGAAATAGGAATTCGACGCAAAAGGCATAAATACGCCTAGAATCACATTTATGTTCCCGATATACAATCAGCAGCAAATGCAAGCCTAAGAATCTACATACTAGTTATATTATGCCTCATATAATGATGTTCAAAGAGAATTTGGGGTTGAATGACTTGATAAGTACAATTTCGGAGCGAAAAGGCGAAAATAGCCCCGAAATGGCCTTTTCGTTCCCGAAATGCAACCAACAACAAATGCAAGTCTAAGAATCTACATAGTAGTTATATTATGCCTCATATAATGATGTTCAAAGAGAATTTGGGGTTAAATGACTTGATAAGTACAATTTGGGAGCGAAAAGGCCAAAATAGCACCGAAATGGCCTTTTCGTTCCCGAAATGCAACAAACAAAAAATGCAAGTCTAAGAATCTAGACATTAGTTATATTATGCTTCATATAAGCATGTTCAAAGAGAATTTGTGTTTAAATGACTCCATAAGTACGATTTGGGAGCGAAAAGGCCCAAATAGGCCCGAAATGGCCTTTTCGTTCCCCAAATGCAACCAACAACAAATGCAAGTCTAATAATCTACATAATACTTATATTATTCCTCATATAATTATGTTCAAAGAGAATTTGGGGTTAAATGACTCGATAAGTACGATTTGGGAGTGAAAAGGCCAAAATAGGCCCGAAATGGCCTTTTCGTTCCCGAAATGCAACCAAAAACAAATGCAAGTCTAAGAATCTACATAATAGTTATATTATGCCTCATATAATGATGTTCAAAGAGAATTTGGGTTTAAATGACTTGATAAGTACAATTTGGGAGCGAAAAGGCCAAAATAGCCCCGAAATGGCCTTTTCGTTCCCGAAATGCAACCAACAACAAATGCAAGTCTAAGAATCTACATACTAGCTATATTATGCCTTATATAATAATGTTCAAATAGAATTTGGGGTTAAATGACTCGATAAGTACGATTTGGGAGCGAAAAGGCCAAAATAGGCCCGAAATGGCCTTTTCGTTCCCGAAATGCAACAAACAAAAAATGCAAGTCTAAGAATCTACACACTAGTTATATTATGCTTGATATAAGCATGTTCAAAGAGAATTTGGGGTTAAATGACTCGATAAGTACGATTTGGGAGCGAAAAGGCCAAACTAGTTACAAATTAGAGAAATTACACATACCTGAGTTTATGTCTCATGATTTATTGACCTTCCGCCGTTTTTTTAGGATCCTCAAGTACATGTATCCCTTCCGTGTGATCTACATGCATATAGTTCTCCGACATATTCACATCATCTTCCACACTAATTTCAGGATAGGTAAAAGGGGGAGGTCCTCAAATGCATCATATTCTTCCTCATTATCAACATCACCAATACCGAGGATACTCCTTTTACCAGGTACAATAATTAACCACTTATGATCAGCAGGATCAGTTATAAAAAATAATTGATTGACTTGTGATGCAATTACAAATGGCTCCTCAGTTTCACGTAGACGACTAAGGTCAACAAGAGTGAATCTGCAATGATCATCTTTTCTTACACAACGTCGATTATCCAACCCACTTGCAACACAAGAGGCAAATATTAAAAGTACAGTAGTCAAGCTCCCATATTTCTTGTATTCACCCATAATAGCTTCACATGTACATCGACTTACTTCGAGCTTCATATGTGTAGACGACGCCACAAGTGAAACACCACTATTTTGTTGCGATCTTGACTTGTCCTAACGTTCAGTCCAAAACGTATCCATTAATATCATAACCCGTAAGAGCGACAGTTCACAGAGGACCAAACTAAACCACTTGACTGTTTCAGGAACACTTTCACCAAATTTCAGTACTGTTATGAATCCAATCAGAAAATTGTTATGCATTTGCGTCAATGCCCTCACTCCTTTTTCCAGGATTGCTAACACGTAATTCCTCCATATGTTCATTTAAATAAGGATGGACAGCTGGTACATGATGCAATATAAATAAGTGAGCTTGTTTACGCTTTTCTACGGAAGGTGTGATCAATTTTGAACCAATTGAACCCTTGCCCTCAAGTCTGCCCTCGTGTCGGGATGTCGAAAGTCCAACGGGATCAACACTAGCAAAACACTCAGCCATAAAATTACTGATCTCTTCACCCACAATCCCTTGAATTATACTACCTTATGGTTGTGCAGGATTCTGAACTTTATCCTTCAAAGTTCCAATATATCTCTCAAAAGGTTAGCACCACCTCAAAAACACTAGACTAAACAGCTTAATTTCTCGAACAAGATGGACAATGAGCTGGACAATAATGTCAAAGAATGCGGGGGGGGGGGGATACATACATCTCAAATTTGCTTAGAGTTTCAACTACTCTAGCCTGCAAGGAATCGAGGGTCGACGGGTCTAGGACTTTGCTGCATATTGTATGAATAAATGAACACAGTTCTATAATGGTGTGCCTCACATGCTTTGGAAGTATCCCACGAATTGCAATAGGTAAGAATACTTGCATCATAACATGACAATCGTGCGATTTCATACTCGATAACTTCAACTCACCATTTAAGGTAACAAAGCTCTTCATATTCGACGAGTAGCCAATAGGGACCTTAATGCCGTACAATGACTCGCAAAAAATCTGTTTTTTCGCACGCGACATCGTGTAGCAAACTGGTGGCAAATAATTCTTCTCTGAATCCTCCACCTTTTTACTTTTCTGAGTTTCATCATCAACCCTTTCCTCCCCTATTTTATTCTTCCTTCCGTCCCTTTTCTGAGCCCACAACTCTGGTCGAAGCCCCTCTTTTTCCAAGTAAAGTCGTGACGCCTTAACATCTTTTGTCTTCCCCGGAATACTCATAAGTGTCGCGAGAATAGCTTCACAAACATTCTTCTCTATGTGCATGACATCCAAACAATGTCTGACCTTTAGATCTTTCCAATATGGGAGTTTCCAAAAAATGGACTGTTTTTTCCATAATCTTGTAGTGATCAACCTCACTAGCAGGTTTACCAAAGACTGTTTGAATGCCCTTCACCTGATTATAAACTCCAGTACCAGTTAATGGTCTATGAGCAACTTCTTCTTCAACCATCCCATCGAATGCCTTCTTCTTAAACCGATAGGGATGGTCGCGGTTGAGGAGCCTTCCTGTGCGCATATACACATGTTTGCAGCCCTTAAAGTGTGTAGATTTCATGTCATCTAAACAAATCGGGCAGGGTTGTTTTCCTTTAGTCTTATACCCAGAGAAGTTCCCATAAGCTGGATAATCGTTCATAGTACAAAAAAACATGGCACGCAGAGTGAACATCTCATTAGCATACGCATCAAATACTAACACTCCTTTGTTCCACATCTTCTGTAAATCTTCAACAAGCGGCTGGAGGTATACATCTATGTCATTTCAGGTTGTTTGGGCCCGATATAAGAAGCGACATCATCATGTACTTGTGTTTCATGCACAACCAAGAAGGCAAGTTGTAAACCACTAAAACTACTGGCCATGTACTATGCTGCGAGCTGAGATTGCCAAAAGGGTTCATGTCATCCGTACATAATCCAAGCCTCGGATTTCTATCCTCATTACCAAATGACTTATGCACCCTGTTGATAGTTTTACACTCAAGTGAATCAGCCGGCTGCTTGAGCAGACCGTCTTTCTTCCTACGATCTGCATGCCACCTCAAATTCTTCGCATCTCCTTTAATTGAGAACATGCGCTTAAATCTAGATATTATGGGTAGATACCACAACACCTTAGCTGGTATAATATTGAAAAGACAAAGCTTAAATCCCCCGGGCTTGACCTCGCATATAGAACATGTGCTAATGAGGCAAGGTAGATTATCCTTAGGGTGGTTGAAAAATAGCCACGCAAATGCAAATTAGTATAATATTCAAAGCCATAAAAAAGAATGAATTGTATTTTTCAAGTTTCACCCACTCATTTAAAAAAAAAAAATTTTTTTAAAAATCATCCTAAGCGAAGTCGTCAAATTATAAGCGTTGATTTTTATTTCTTTAATGCCTACACGCGATGTGAGCGTGTTTATTTGACTACCCCATTGTTAAGGTTTTATTAAAAATATATTTTTGAAGTCGCCAACAAATTTTTTAAGGAAAACTGATAAACCTTATTGGATATTGAATTGTACGCACATCGTAGTGACTTATCCAACGTAGATTTCCCCATCATGACTCTGTAGATGGCAGGAACAAAAAATTGCATTCGGGGGTGACGGTGCAATACAGTTATGAACTATATTGCCCATTATCGGCCTCTACTTAATACCGAATCATTACAGATTTCATGCAAAAACATAAACAAATAACGTTTTAAACACCCCAAAAATATTTAGTTTAGGTTGGTTAAGAAAACACATAAAAAGAATATATTATTAGTGACAAGTTATTATGCAATCAATTCATATGGAACCCTGTAGATTGTCCAAAATTATCTAAATTAATTTGAACATTTCTTTATGTCTTTGTTAGCAATAAATAAAAAGTGATAAATATTGTAATGAGGCATAAAAAGAAATAAAAATAAGAAAATAAAATATCGAAGGGAGTTAGTATAATATGTACAATATTTACAATCGCATGAATATATTAACATTCTACATCAAGAATAAACTGTTAGTAACTTTAAGAAAATAATAAAGATAAATAAAGGAATAAAATCAAAGTAGTTAATTTAGTTGACCGTCACAAATTGTATTACTGTCTGGGATCGTTGATTTGTAGGGATCTTTGAAAAATTGAATTATTGAACGAGTGTTAGAAAAAGTTTTGTTCTTAAAGTTTAGACTTGCGTCATTGAGAAAGGGGTTAATTCTTTCAGGTTGTACTTGGAGTGGAAAGTTGTATGAGAATTAAGTAATGGCATGAGGTATTAGACGTAGGTAGCGATGCTATGCGTGATGAATGATGATGAACGATGTTGTAGGAGTACATGTATAGTGTGGAGATTAGGGGTGCAGTAGGTTCGGCCGTGTGTTTAATATTGTTGTGCATTATTTGTGACGAGTGCCAAAGGATTTTTTTTCGGAGTTGGCCGTGAATTGTTTGTGTCGTGTGATTTTGGTGAGGAAGAGTGATATTAGTTGAGAGTTTTTAAGTTTTTTTTTTTGACAACTAGTTGTTAGGGTCTTAGGCTTCCTTTCTGGCGTTTGTAGCCAAAAGGTCGGCCCTAAAAACCTCGCTTCTCTTAACGTTAGTACAACAAATGAAATCAAAATGCGAAGCTATGTCTTTGATTTTGCATAAAGTGTTGCGAACTGCTACATCTGCTTGATTCTCTTTGAGGAAGGCCATGATTAGTTCTCTACAATCTATTTTGATGACGATTGCTTTTGTCTTACCCTGCCAACTTTTAAGACATTAATGTAGACCTTGTTCTTCTGTCTGTATGGGGGAAGAAGCCAAAACCTTCAAAGCTTCGAATTTGTTAGGTTCTCCTTCCTCGGACCATGTTATAGCTGCTTCCCAATTTGTATTGTCTTTATTTTGTTTCCACACTCCATCTATCTGGACACACGTGATCCTATTTCCTGATATTTGACCCTTCCTCCATGAAGGGTATTTTGGATTTTTTTGTGGCTGTCTTTCACTTTTTGACTGATTTTGGAACCTGGCTAGTATTCTCATCATCTCTGCGTGGATATTCATGGTACAGTCTGGAGATAGAGGTGTGTATCCCTGAAGATGATTTCATTCCTGTGTAACCACAGTGCCCACAACGTAGCTACAAATATGTCCGCACCTCCGCTTATGATAGTAGGATCCTGATGACGATATCTTTCCCATAGGAGGTTGAGAAAGTTTTTTGATGGAGAAATTACAATCTCAAAAGATTGATTGGTTGCTCTCCAGAATGATCCCCAAGGTAGTTCTCCAGATCTTGATGGAGAAATTACAATCTCGAAAGAGATGCTCCATTGATTCGAAGTTAGTGTTGCAGAAATGACATTCTATTTCCACCATAATTTTTCGTTTGGTTAGGTTTTCTGCTCTAGGGATGGCTCTGCTTACAATTTTCCTTAGGAAAATTTTCCATTTTTGGAAAATCTTAATTTTCCACATAATTTTGTAAAACTTCTCTCGAATTTGACTGTGGGTGGATGGATTGATATTCTTGATAGACATCCAGTAGCCCGATTTGGCAATATAATACCTTTCGAGTTTGGGCACTAAATGAAAGAGTCTTGAAGGCCCGGACTAGGTAGGCAGAATGAAAGGATGTTTCTTGCTTCAGCTCTGGTAAAGTTTTTCCAAATTAGCTTTGCATTCCATCTACCATCGACGAGTAGTTCTGAAACAGTGGCATTAGTAGATAACGTACGATGTCGGATCGGCAGGAGGGATGATTTTGTTTTCCCCTATCCACCAGTATTAGTATATTCTTGTGGATTTTCTATTACCTATGTGATGTTTAATAAACTCCTTTACTCTCTCATTAGCTTTGCACATACTTCGAAAGGCATAAGAAGCGGAAGTAGGAACTTTTCCTCTAATGCCTATGGAGGGAGGGTCATTCTTATACTTAACAAGATAAAGACGATGAATAATCGATTTTTTTGCGTTATGAATCCTCCACGCTTGCTTGACAATCAGGGAGTTGTTGGCCAGTTCCATATTCCTCATACCTAATCCTCCATCCAATTTATGTAATTCGAGTAAAGATCTTTTTCTCCAGTATATTGGTTTTTTATCCGAAGCAGAGTTCCACCAGAATCTGAGAAGGTTTGAGTTTATTTTATTGGTGAGTGGTTTTGGAATTTTAAAGATTCAGAGAACATTTGAAGATAGGGTGGAGAGGATGGTTTTGATGAGAAGAAGTTTTCCCGGAGGTGAAAGATGGATGAATTCCATGATGGGATTTTGGGTTGAATTTTATTTAATATGCTGGCAAAGTGAGTAGTCTTTGCTGCTTTGACATCCAGGTCATAACCTAAATATCGACCCAGGGTAGGAGAGGTTTTCATTCCTAATGGTTTTCTCATTAGGGAGCTGAATCTTCTTGGGATGTTGGGGCTGAACATGATTGATGACTTATCATAGTTTATGACTTCACCAGACTTTTCACAGAACTCGGCTAGTATTTCTTTCAATTTATAGCAGACCCTAGGGATTCCTTTGAAAAAAAATAGGGCGTCGCCTGCGAAGAAAAGGTGAGACAGTGAAGGGGTTGTTCTAGCTATCTTTGACCCGTGGATTGATTTGTTCCCCTGAGCTTTAATGCGAGAAGTTGATAGAACTTCCATACAGAGGATAAATATATATGACGAGAGTGAATCACCTTGTCTTAAGCCTGCTTTTAGAATGAAGTAGTTCGTCGGTTCCCCATTGACCAGGACTGAATAGGACACTGTTGTAATGCATTGAAGAATCCACTTGATCCATTTGCATGGGAAATTCATTTTATGGAGAACTGCTTCCACAAAGTCCCATCTAATTCTGTCGTATGCTTTGCTAAAGAGGGGCAATTAATGCTTTCATGGGGATTTGTAGTTGATTTTCGCTTATAAGTACAGACAATTAGCCCTAGGAGATTTCACAATTCTTCTTCCTCTTCTTATCTCTCTAAAACATAATCTCCCTTCCCCGCTAAACTTCGACTGCCAATGTCTTCTCCTTTGATAACCGCCGAGGCTCTTCGAGCGGCCAAGCGTCGAAAGCTGCAGAAGGCGGGCCCGGGCCCCTTGTCACTGGAAGCAACCACGGGAGCCCCCGTGGTGAAGCTCGAGGATGACCCCTCTCTCGACGGGGGAAGACAACCTCCAATCTTGCCGGCTCCTAAAGTAGAGCCGAAGGAGGTGAAGGCCGAGGAGTCGGCCTTGATCAAAGTCGAGGACCTTCCCGCCCCCTCGGCTCCTGCTACCTCGAGCGTCGTTGCAGTTGCGACGGCCTCGAAGAATTAGGGGCCCTTGGTTGAGGAGGCTATGAGATTACCATTCTCAGCTCTCTCGAGGGCCGAGATAGCTGCATGCTTCGACAAGGCTTCGGAACATTTGGTGACAGAGTTGGACGAAAGGGCGTGTCTATCGCCCGATGGTCAGGAAGTCGAGGCTGTCAAGGCGACCATGACCGAGGTATGATGATTTTCTTGGTTCATGCCTAGTTGCTTTAACTTGTTTTATGCTGCCTAACACCTTTCTTTCCTTTCCAGCTGACGATCAGGGTGTTGGCCCTGGCTCGAAGGTCCGTTCCTGGAATGTCCTCCGGGACTGCCTCTGGGGAGATGTCTTGGGGTGAGAGGAAGGCTCTCGTCTCCCGCCTGCGCCTGGCCGAGATGCGGCTTTCGGAGGCCCAAGAATCGATGGCCAATTCCCTGAAAGCCTTCGAGGAGAAGAAGGCAAAATTGGAGCAAGCCCGTGACATCGCCCTTAAACAAAGGGACTCTGCCAGCAAGAGGTACAGAGCTGCGGCCAAGGACTGCAAGAGGGCTGAGGAGAAGATCGAGAAAACTCGGAAGAGTGCTGAGGAGGCCATTTCTAAGGCTCGTTAGTTGAATCATAATATCCTGATTAGGGAAATAAAGTCAGTTTCTCAATTCTTTTCGTTGTCGGTTTTGGACCCAGACCTTTGTCGGTTAGATAAACTAGCCCAAATATATCCTCTTTTGTTGGTTTAACTTGGTTGACCGAAACCCATTTAGTATTTTCTCCCTCCTTATTTTGTGTATCATCGTCAGATAACTAGAGGAACCTTCCTCTTACTTTCGCGTCTTCAGTTCTTGGTGCCACAAAGATTCTTCACAAAATCATCACAAATTCACTCAAATTGATATCTGATTCTTCAATCGATTAAAAAATAAAAAATCCTCAGGACCCCAATTTCCACTATATCTCGCTGTGAAAACTCAGAAAACCCCATTGCCTTGGTAAATGTTGATTTATCAAGAATGTCAAAAGTAGTTAGTAACTCATAAAGTTCAATAGTGATGGCGACACAACCCCGTCATTGCTCATTAACAAAGCTCATGACCTCATTGCCTTCGTAAGTGAAGCTATGATCGAGTATAAGTCCAAGTCCATGAATTATTCGAAGGAGTTATATAATATTGTTAGTATAGTTTCTAATTAGTGTCTAATGTATTTCCATTTGATTCATTTACTTTGATTACATCTTGTGTTAGTTTGTTTGAG
The DNA here is from genome assembly GCF_026745355.1 of Beta vulgaris subsp. vulgaris. NCBI lineage: Eukaryota > Viridiplantae > Streptophyta > Magnoliopsida > Caryophyllales > Amaranthaceae > Beta > Beta vulgaris. Next base: position 24,768,702 of record NC_079208.1, read on the forward strand.
TTGTATTTTCAATTCCATAAAATTGTACTACTAAGTATCATTGAGTTGTGATCATTGAGTTGTGATGAACTTGAGTTGCGTACAAAGAGTCTTAGTGTCCTTACGACTGTGCCATTGATAGTGTTAATAGGAGTTATTTGAAGTAATATGTGTGCGAGTCATGTGGAAGATTATGGCCGTTGCAAGCTGAAGTTGCTGGAGAAAATGGTGCGTGGAAATAGGGAGGGGAGAAGGAGGAGCCACGATGGAGAGCAGCAGTGGGCAGTGGTGGCGCGAACCTAAGGTAGCGCGATCCTTTCATAACTCACAAGCTTTATTTAATATCATAAAGCCATAATTTTCCTAGCTACTTCACATGTTTTGAAGCCCACTTTGGGTAAGTGGATGTCATTTTTGGCCGATTTCGGCTATTCAAGCTCAAATTCTTTAATTTATCGCTTTTAACCGCATGTAGTGTCATGTAAAGTTCTTACTAATATCTATAGATCTATTGCAATCAACTAAAGTAGCTTCACATGTTTTGAAACCGTAAGAGGATGTCATTTTGGGTTGATTTCGGCTTTTCAAGTTCAAATTATTTAATTTATTGCTTTTAGCCGCATGTAATGTCATGTAGAGTTCTTATTAGTATCTATATATGTATTGCAATCAACTAAACTAGCTTCACATGTTTTCAAACCCACTTTAGGTAAGTGGATGTCATTTTTGGCCGATTTCGGCTATTCAAGCTCAAATTCTTTAATTTATCGCTTTTAGCCGCATGTAATGTCATGTAATGTTCTTATTAGTATCTATATATATTGCAATCAACTAAACTAGCTTCACATGTTTTCAAACCCACTTTGGGTAAGTGGATGACATTTTTGGCCGATTTCGGCTATTCAAGCTCAAATTCTTTAATTTATCGCTTTTAGCCGCATGTAATGTCATGTAAAGTTCTTACTAATATCTACAGATCTATTGCAATCAACTAAAGTAGCTTCACATGTTTTGAAACCCACTTTGGGTAAGAGGATGTCATTTTGGGTCGATGTCGGCTTTTCAAGCTCAAATTATTTAATTTATCGCTTTTAGCCGCATGTAATGTCATGTAAAGTTCTTATTAGTATCTATATATGTATTGCAATAAAATAAACTAGCTTCACATGTTTTGAAACCCACTTTGGGTAAGTGGATGTCATTTTTGGCCGATTTTGGCTATTCAAGCTCAAATTCTTTAATTTATCGCTTTTAGCTGCATGTAATGTCATGTAAAGTTCTTACTAATATCTATAGATCTATTGCAATCAACTAAAGTAGCTTCACATGTTTTGAAACCCACTTTGGGTAAGTGGATGTCATTTTGGGTCGATTTTGGCTTTTCAAGCTCAAATTCGTTAATTTATCGCTTTTTAGCCGCATGTAATGTCATGTAAAGTTCTTACTAATATCTATAGATCTATTGCAATCAACTAAAGTAGCTTCACATGTTTTGAAACCCACTTTGGGTAAGTGGATGTCATTTTGGGTCGATTTCAGCTTTTCAAGCTCAAATGCGTTAATTTATCGCTTTTAGCCGCATGTAATGTAATGTATAGCTCTTATTAGTACATGTATCACTATTAGAGTCACTTAAAGTTGGATCACATGATGGAAGAAACCGATTGGGAAGATGAAACTCCTTTATGGCCTATTTCTAGATTTGAGTGGGGGTGGGGGACTGTTCAACGGGTTGGGCAGTGGTAGTGGCATGGCAGGGCTGTCGTTGTGGTAGAGAATGGAGGGAATGGTATGGAGGGCAGTGAGGGGGTGGGGGAGTTGTTATGAGAGGGTAGGGACGGGGTGGGGACTGGTTGTGGCAAGGTAGGGAGGGGTGAGGACTGGCTGTGGCAGGGCAGTGAGGGAGTGGTAGTGCTGGGAGGGGGCAGTGAGTGTGTGCTGGGAAGGAGGCAGTGCAGGGGGGAGGCAGTGAGTGTGTGCTGCGAGGGAGGCAGTGCAAGGGGGAGTGCAGGTCAGGGAGTAGGTGTGTGCAGTGACTGTAGGGAGTGCAGGGGGAGTGGTAGTGCTAGGAGGGGGCAGTAAGTGTGTGCTGGGAGGGAGGTAGTAAAAGGGGGGAGGTAGTGCAGTGGGGAGGCAGTGAGTGTGTGTTGGGAGAGAGGCATTGCAGGGGGGTGCAGGTTAGGGAGGGGTGTGTGCAGTGAGTATGGGAGTGCAGGGGAGTGGTAGTGCTTGGAGGGGGGCAGTGAGTGTGTGCTGGGAGGGAGGTAGTGCTTGGAGGGGGGCAGTGAGTGTGTGCTGGGAGGGAGGTCGTGCAAGGGGGAGGCAGTGAGTGTGTGCTGGGAGGGAGGCAGTGCAGGGGGTGCAGGTCAGGGAGGGGGTGTGTGTAGTGAGTGTGGGGAGTGCAAGGGGAGTGATAGTGTTGGGATGGGGGAAGTGAGTGTGTGCTAGGAGGGAGGCAATGTAGGGGGGAGGCAATGAGTGTGTGAGGGGGACAGTGAATCTGTGCTGGGAGGGAGGTAGTGGAGGGGGAGTGAGTGTGTGCAGTGGCGAGGGCAGGGAGGGGGTGGGGAGTGGCAGCTGGCAGGAGGGGCAGTAGGTAGTGGCAGGGAGGGGGGCAATAGGCAGTGGCAGGTGGGGTGGGGATTGTGGAGGGGGGGAAGGGATGCACGTTTCTTAAAGATTCACATGTTCTTGTTTTATCTTTCGCGTTTATAATTTCTTTCATGTTTTTGTTTGATCTTGCGCGTTTCTAATATCTTTTTGTAAATATTTTAGGATTTTCAAACATTGTCCTAGATGATGTGATAATGGAGGAAGAAAATGACGATGGATACGATAAGTCATTGGATGATGACGAGTATGATGCGGATAAAGAGGAGGATAAAGGTGAATCGGAATATATAGCGCATGATGAGGAGAAGCGCTTGCAAGATGAGGAAATGCGCAAGATTCAACTCCTTGAGGAGTAAGGCGATAATGCTCCCCCCATTGACAACAACACTCGAGAAGATTATCCAGCTATCTCATCGGTTAGTGTGCCACCCAAAAAAACCGGAAAAAATTTCAAGTTTCAACCAAAACTCCAAGGAGTGGTGCAACAAAGAAGCGGAAAGGCACGGGTGCGAATAAGGGTTTGAATTTTAAGACCCAAATGACCCTCGAGTATGATGATTTGGGTCAACCTTGTGGTCAGTGGAGTGCAAAGTGTGGGCAGCATATTGGGTTTTGTATGCGCAAACTCAACATTTTGGTGAAGTAGAAAGATGTGCCCGAGGCAATGAATAAATCATTATGGAAAGACACTTGTGTAAGTTAAAATTTTAACATTTAGCAAAGCATGTTCCATGTGCTTAGTTTCACGTATTTAGCAACATGTTATGACATATTTAGCTCTAATAACAAGATATACAACCATTATAGGCAACTAAAAGCCATTCATATAATTAGAAACCCATTTTGGGAACATGAAACCCATTTTAGGTAAGTAAAGGTCATTTCGGCCTGATTTTTGCTTTCATGCTCCGTATACTTTGTTTTTTATATTTAGCCACATGTTAGGACATATGTAACTATAAATACAACATATGTAACCATTAGAGTCAAGAAAACTTACTTCACATGCTTAGAAACCCATTTTGTGTAAATGAAAGCCAAATCGGGTCTTTTTTGCTTTTCATGTTGCATGTAGTAAGTTTCACGCATTTAGCAACATGCTAGGACATATTTAGCTCTAATAACAACATATACAACCATTATAGGTAACTAAAAGCATTTACATACTTAGAACCCCATTTTGGGGACATGAAACCCATTTTTGGGTAAGTAAAGGTCATTTCGGGCCGATTTTAACTTTTCATGTTCCATGTACTTTGTTTTTTGTATTTAGCCACATGTTTTCATTGATGTATATGTATTAGGAAATTAAATCCTAGTTTTTTCTTGTTTCTATAAAATTTGTTCCATATTACTCCTAATGAAGCTAAAAAGGCATTGTTCCTATCCGCAGTGGCCGAAAGATTTAGAGCTTTCAAAAGCATATAATGAAAGATATTTAAGTTCAACGATGTGCATTGGAAGACGGAAGACGCACACAAGAAACTGAGAATGAAAAAAAAAAAAAAAAACATTGAAAGTACCTCATAAAACTGTTTTAGATTTGTTGAATATAGTAGGGTAAGATTATCTCAACATCGTATATAACATATATATATCATAAACGCGTCTATATTAGTTAATTAAAAAAGTCTAACTCAACATAAATCATAAACATAATAAAATATGAACACATGTCTACTCTATTCTAACATACCGTACATCATAACCCATACCTTATTACCTGGTACACTCAAAAACAAATTTCTCTCTCTAAAGCTCATCTTATTTCATACCCCTTTACCACCACTATCACCCTCTCCACCACCATATGACTTCTTCGTAGTTCACACTATTTCTTTTTTGATTCTCCTCCTCCTCCACGCTCTCTATGTTTTGGGGTTGGTGAAAGGCGATTCTAGGGTAAGATGAAAGTCCTTTTTCAATTTTGTGTGGGTTGATTAAGTGCAATATTTTTGAACATTTTTCATGCAATTTTGCAGATTAAAATTTGTTTTTGTTTGTGTTTGTGATGAGTTTTACTGCATGTGGAATCAAAATTCAGTTGAATGTTTATGATTGTTGCTCAAAATGACTTGCATTTGAATCTCTGCTAAAAAAATTCATTGGATATGTTTCCATTTTTTGTTTTTAGTTGCTAGATTTGAAAACCTATTTTTTATTTTTTTTTTTCTTTACATGGCTTGCATTTGATCAGAGTCACAACTGTAACATGGAGGCAAAGATCACCAAGCTTAACATATTATACCTTCGACATTGAACCCAAAAAAAAATCAAGGAAAAATTATAGAAAAATAAGCAGAAAAAATAAGAAAAATTGTTTTGAAGATGGAAGAAGCTATATAATTTATAGATGATTTAGATACTTCTTCATATTATTACTGTAGAATTTGCCATGAAGCAGAGCTTGAAAATTGTGAGAATAACTTGTAATTTGTGGACTTTTAAATTTTTTAAATCTGACCGGCTTCTTATGTTGCAGTTTTTAGAACTGAGTAATCTATTACTTAGTTGATTTTGACATTTGAGTGTTCAATCTCTTAATTTTAACATGAGCTTTAAGTAATAAGAAGAGTTTCTACTTAAACAAATAAAATACCAATCTGTTAAGCAATTACAATTATTAACATATACGTGGTCATTGAGTTGTTTGTTGCTTCCAAAATTCTAATGATCTTCTGTGTCAATTGGTTCGACTTTGCTACATTAAAATACTGAATCAGATACAGAACAAAAACTATATTGTTTTTCCTTACAATGGTGTTGGGGACTATGAATTACCTGTTTTTCTTTGTTGAAACTAAACTCTAGTAAAACGTGTTTCTTTTGTAGATAATAGAAAGGTCCTCCAAATTGAGAAGCAATGAATTCGGATGATGAAGAAGAAGTTTGTTTTATGATAGTGGGAGTTACTCCATGAAAATAGGGATTGGGGATTTTTGGAGATATTTTAGTTATTGGTTAATATTAATTTTTACTTTTATTTACTTTTATTTTTTATTTGAAAATGTAAATAGGGATTGGGGATTTTTGGAGATATTTTAGTTATTGGTTAATATTAATTTTTACTTTTATTTTTTATTTGAAAATGTTGTGAAAATAGGCAGTTGAGTTACGGTTCTTTTGTTTTCTTAGTATTTTTTGTTTTTCCTTTTTCTTTCTGTTCTTGTTTGGTTGTAATTTGTTTAATTTATCAAGGGTAAAATGGGCGTTTTATAATTTTGGTGTCCTACCCTTTTCCCATATAGAATAGAGATGTAACAGATGTTGAATGTTTCGTTAATTCAAGCATTCATGAGGTATAACATCGGTACTTATGAAATTTATGAACATATATCTATGTTATCTATATGGTTGTGCTTTGAAATTGAAGATTACTCCAAGAGTCTCCTTGTGGACGCGATTAGTTTGGGTGGTTATGTCCAGATTTTGTCCGAGCTGACAATTGTTTGCAAAACATAGTTGAGGTTAAGGAGTATATTTGGCTATGTCTCCAAACAACTAAACATGCACAACATAAGTTCATATTTGCCCCTTGTTTTGAAGAGTATACTTATCCATTTTTAGCACTTAATAATTATTATACAATACGAGTAGGGAAATTTCCTCAGGTACCCCTGAGGTTTGACGTAATTCTCAAATTACCCCTCACATTTGGGAAATTCTCCAGGTACGCCCGAACTTTGACTTTGTGCTCAAAATGCCCTTACTATTGACGGAACACCAACACCGTTAGGGTTTCTTACTCTTTTTCCTCTCCATCTTCATCTTCTTCATCTCTTCTCCCACAATCCTCCATTAAAGGCACCTTAAACCTTCAATTTTCTCCCTCTCCTTCCACCTACATGCCTTTATCTCTCCTCCCATCTTCATCTTCTTCATCTCTCTTCATTCTCATGTCTCCCATCAATCCTTTTTCAGTCCCTCTTAAACCCCTCTTCTCTATCTTCTTCATCTCTCTCTCCTAAATTTCACATCCCCTTCAACTTCATTCATTGTTGTTCTCAGAATAACATTCAAGCACAAACCCAGAAAACCCAACCCCCCAACATCGAGAAGAAGAAAATAAAACCTAGGCCAATTTTCTATGACAACATCCATGAAAATGGTGTATAAAACCCATTTCTAAAGCCCAGAAATTCTCATGGCAAAGAACAACAACAATAACCATCATTAATTTGGGGAAAATTAACAAGGAGAGAGAAATAACTTCACCATCATAAAAAAATGGTGGAAATTCACAAGATGAAGATGGGAAGGAGAGATAGAGGCATGTAGGTGGAAGAAGAGGGAGAAAATTGAAAGTTTAAGATGTCATTAATGGAGGATTGTGGGAGAAGAGATGAAGAAGATGAATATGAAGAGGAAAAGAGTAAGAAACCCTAACGGCGTTAAGGTTTCGTCAATAGTAAGGGTATTTTGAGCACAAAGTCAAAGTTCGAGGGTATCTGGGGAATTTCCCAAATGTGACGGGTAATTTGAGAATTACGTCAAACCTCAGGGGTACCTAAGGAAATTTCCCATACAAGTATGTACTCATATGATTGCTTCCTAACTTGATTTTTCGATTTTAGTGCCCATTGGTCGCTTCTTGTGATTTCTCTACACAATATATCAGTTTGAATCTGCAGCTCAACATCCACCACGATCTTTACTCCTCACATCATGCGTAAATAGGTTGTTTATTATTAGCTTCAACATGTTTCACTAATTTATTCATTCATCCGCTTCTCACATGAAATTAAAATAACTACAACTGCTTGAAGAAGGTTGGGAGAACAAGAAGAGTTCCTCAGTGGAAAGCAATGAAGGTAATTCATATTATTTTTCTACTTCTTTCTTTTACAAAAAAGAAATATGTATGTTTCTTACATGATTTTTAATGTAATTCTATAATTAGTGTGCTCAACAACCCGGGAGAACCGAGTGTGGCTACTATGTGTTGAGGTTCATGTTCGATATAGCCTCAAATTGCAAGGAAGTCGGGGATATTGAGAAAATATTATACATGACGACCCATTTTCGCCTTTTTGGACCTATTTTAGCCTTTCAAGTTCAATTTACATATTTTTCACATTTAGCCACATGTTAGGACATATATAGTACTAATATCAACATATATAACCATTAAAGTCAAGAAAAACCATTTCTCATGCTTTGAAACCCAATTTGGGTAAATGAAGGTCATTTAGGGCCGATATTAGACTTTCATATTCATTTTCCTGAAATTCTCATAATTAGCCACATGTTAAGACATATATAGTACTAATAGTTACATATATAACCATTAGAGTCAAGAAAAATCATTTCTCATGCCTTGAAACCCAATTTGGGTAAATGAAGGTCATTTACGGCTGATATTAGACTTTCATGCTCACTAGCCTGAAATTCTCGCATTTAGTCACATGTTAGGACATATATAGTACTAATAGCAACATATATAATAGTTACAATCAAGAAAAACCAATTTCTCATGCTCTGAAACCCAATTTGGGTAAAGGAAGGTCATTTAAGGCCGATATTAGACTTCCATGTTCATTTTCCTTAGCTCAACTTTCATTAACCTCCCGCACCTAGTCTCATTATTGACTTCTTATGTGTGTTTCCTTATGATTGTTTTTATAAGGTGTTCATCAAGGGCAAGCGAAGGGAGGATTCTTTCAGCACCTCCGAGATAAACGAGGTTTGGGATTTGCAAGCATGCTACCTTACTGACATTTGTATGTGAGGATGATGTCACGGGTTTGAGCTTCTTTGTTAGGATTATATATGTTACTAGCTAATACACTCATTTCATATGTTTATTTTTTATTTTAGTACTTATTCATAACTTCATTTGTAGTACATTATCAATATTATATATAATAATACCCTTTTGAGTACTTTATACGACACGTGCGTGAGATGTTTTCCAATTAAGGCAGGTTTAGATACAAGCTTTATATATATATATATATATATATATATATATATATATATATATATATATATATATATATATTAAAAAACTGGTGCGGTTCTGGAGAAAACTGCATCAGATTGTTCACACAAGAGGAAGAAAACCATGGCGCCAAGACCAAAATCTGATGCAGTTCATGAGGAAAACCATATAAGATTATGAGCTAATCTGATGCGATTTTCCTCATGAACCGCATCAGAAGATTATGGTTTTTATGCAATTTTGGACCGCATTAGCATTTATTACACACCTGCTGCGAGCCCACCTGATGCGGACCAAAACCGCGTCTGAAAGGCCAGTTTTGACCACATCAGGTGGGGTTTTTTCCACTAGTGTTGTTTAAGTAGTATTTTATATGAAATTACGCAACTTTAACAAAAAAAAAACTCCTATTGCAAATATCGCCAAGGGAATGAACATCTACATTTGTGTGTAGTGAAAGTCAACAACAACAACCCCTTCGACATTGTCTTCATGAATTTGTTCTAAATTTACCTTGTGCTCACTAAGTACATCTTTCTTTCCCATGAGTCAGAGATTTAATGCATTGTTTCCCTTTATGGTTCTTGTTATAGCCTGAAAAATAAACGGCTAGAAGAAGGACACGTGGCTCCATCTTGCCCTACACGTGTCATTTTGCTGTTGTTGAGAAGTACATGGTCCAAAAGTTGTATGGCCTAAAGTACACCTTTCAAAATAAACAGAGCTGTACTAGCCCTCCTTTTGGCCCAATCTGTACTTAGGCCCAACATCTACAAAAAGCATTTTTAGAATGGATGATGTGTACTCTCCAATCAATGATCGCCACGTGTCATAGAACTATTGCTCAGCCAATCAGATGCTCCCAAACTAGGGTGAAATCAAGGTATTGCAATCACTTCAGACACTATAAATAGTCCTTTAAATCAGGCGAAAGGTACATTTTTCAGAGCAGTGTATTGTTATTCTGCCATCAATTCTCTCTCTACTTTCTCTCTCTAAAAGTTTCCTTTCTACTCCTGATACCTGACTTAAGCTTCGGAGGGGGAAATACCACCCAAAGCTCCGGGGTGGGTCCCTTTGTGCAGGTCTGAAGGCGGAGCTTAGGTTTGGGTTTTGGACCCAGGCATTGTTGCACAAGTCTCTTATTATAGAACTCATTGTTGGGGGTAGTATTAATTTACGAGTCTAGCACTACGTAACATTTGACGCCATCTGTGGGGAGACGCAACAATGACTGATTGTCACTCATCCAATGTGGCTAGAAACAGGAGTTTCGAGATTCGAGTAGAATATATGGTGGACGATGAAAGGCCACCAAGAGGAAAAGATAGGCCTCCTGCTTTTTGCTGTCGTCAACCTCTCTAGACAAAGTAAGGAGCCTGTCATCCAAGAAAGCCTAGAGCGTCCAGTAACAGCTGCCCATCTAGAAAATCTTTTGAATGATTTTTAGACTATGATGGTTGTTGTCGTTGAGGAGCAAATCAAGAATAACATGAGGTTTTTCCAGGTCAACCCAGATCCAGCTGCGGTAACCCCGCCTAAGGGACAATCCCGAGAAGGCCTGCCAAAGCGAAGTAGGCCTCCCTGGCAGGAAGTCTCCAGGCGGGTCTCAAGAGGAAATCAACAGTTAGTGAGCAGCGGAGGAAAATGGACTGGAAGTTGGTCGTCCATCCAGGGGACAACTTGCCTCCTAGTGGTCATAAAATGGAGACGGATGCTAGGGAGTATTTGGAGGCGAAGAAGGTAGCTGCCTTACAACGATCGGCCTCCGGGTCTACACCATATATGAGATATCCTCCGTTGAGGCTGCCATCCAGAATGGCAAAAAGTAGTCAAGGACCATCGAGTGTCCAACCAATGCAAGAAAAAATTGTACTAGAACCTATGGTACATAGGCATCCATACCTAGCTAACACCTTTTTTAATCCTGTGTTAAGGAGATATCGACGGGAGCACATACCCACTGAGGGATCTTCGGGGGCACTCAAGATTAACTGGCCGACCCCATTTTCGGCCAGAATCATGGAGTCTCCTCCCTTTCCAAAGGTTAAGCTAACCACGATAGAACTCTTTGACGGAAGTACTGATCGAGACGATCATCTATCGGCATACAAGCATCAAATGTATGTTCAGGCAGTCAATGATGCTACTTGGTGTAAGAATTGTCCAGCCACCTTGAAAGGGGTAGTGCAAAAGTGGTTCAATAATCTTTCTCCTTACTTAGTGAATTATTTTACAAAGCTTAGTAATCTGTTCATTAGCCACTTTGTAGCAAATCGGCAAGAACAAAAAACTAGCATGCATTTGGGGAAAGTCATCCAAGGATCAAAGGAGGCTTTGAAAAGTTTTGTTAAGAGATTTAATCTAAAGGCATTGCAGATTTAGGATCTGAATGCAGGAGTGGCCTTTGACGCCTTCATCGTGGGTTTGAGGTCAGGAAGTTTCAAATTTGGTATAGTAAAGAAAAAGATGACCACTCTTGTCGAAACCCTCCGGGAGGCTGAAGCATTCATTCACGCAATAGAATTATGTGCAGAGGCAAAATCCAGAAACATAAAAGACTAAAGAAGCAGTTCAACAAAAAAAAGAACAATCCCAAGAAAGCTGAAACTTGGGCATTGAGTTCAATGACGACCTCATCCAGAAGAAGTAAAAGAAGTGAACCAGCAGCATCGGTAGCTGAAATGAAAACTTTCATAAAGATTGTGGCCATGAAATAAATGAATGCAAGCATCTGAAGAGAGCCTTGGAAGATTTGGCTCGCAAAGGAATGATGAATTCATATATACCCCAAGAGGGAAGAAAGTTTAAAAAAAGAGATGACCGTCAGAGCAAGAGAAAAGAAAGTAAGAGTAATGATGAAGATGTAGTGCTTGTCATATCAAAGGTTTTGCAGCAGGAGGTCCAACCAACCGGGGGCCTAAGAATTACCTGAGGGAACTCGGCCAGATCATGCTTACCAATCAAGCAGAGTCTGACCCCTTTCCTAAGGTAGTCATTTGTGAGCTGGATCGCGGGAAGATAAGAACCCCCCCCCCCTCATGACGACCCATTGGTTGTGGAGATGAAAATTGCCAATCTAAGAGTAAGAAGGATTTTGATTGATATCGGGAGTTCGACGGATATCATCAGTGCAGACTGTTTATCAAGATTGATGTTTAATGAGAATGACTTGGTCCCAGTCCATCATCCCATAATTGTGTTTTGAGGAGGGGCACCCTATGGGAACTGTCACCTTTCCCGTCATGGTAGGGGACAAGGAAGCCTCTAGGACATTGTTTGTTAAGTTCTTGGTGGTACGAGATTTGATGGCTTACAACATCATTCTCAGGCGACCCACCTTAAACCACATCAACACTACTAAAATGCGGCTTTTTACCTACCACCTTTACCGACCGTCTATGAATACGGTTGGTAAACATTAAATACTGACCGTTTTCGAAGTGGACGTGGAATAACGACCGTGTTTAAAAAACCACCGACCGCTTCTCTTGTCAGTAGGTGAATATCGACCCTTTTATTCAAACACCGACCGCTTTATCATGCCGTAGGTAATACCGACTGATTCTTTAACAACACCGACCCCCTGGGCCGTCGGTAATTTACTACCAGTAGTTTTATAATTTTTGACACGCACGTTTTCCTTTTCACTTTATTATAGTAATTAGTATATAAAAATAACCCTAAGATTGCGTTGGAGAAACAGACGTCTCCCTCTCCCTTTACTATCATAGTTGTCGCCGGTACTTCTTCATCGCCGCCGGTTTCAGGTATTTCTTCACCGTCGTTTCTCAATTTCGCGACATCTTTATCTGGTTTTTTTTAAGTTCTGATTTCAATTGTAATTTTGAAGTTCTCTTGTGCATTTTCGTCCTTCCGCATCACCGTCGCTACCGGTTAACTGCACACCACCGCATCGTCGTTTCTTGGTTTGTTGCGCCAACCCACAATAGGTTTTCTCTCCTTCCCTCTTTCGTGTTCGAGTATGATTTGTGAATTTGTTCTTCTTTCTTTGTTTGTTGTAGCAATCACTCTAGTTTCTTTGCAATTCATCTTAGTTGACTGAATTATGTTTAATTTCGTTATTTGTTATGTTCTTGTGTCATGAAAATGTGATTTTATCATCTTATGTTATTCTGTCATGAACATGCCGCATCACCATCGCCATGAGTTTTGTTGTTCATCACGACGAGATGAATTTGTTTTCATGTGTTCCTTTTTTTATAAGTAAGGATTTGTTATAGGAAGAGTTAGTTACATCAGTTTGTTACAAGTAGTTAGTTAGTTGAGTAACTAACTCCTTAATTCTAAGGATTCTATTACAATTCTATTACAAGGATTTCTGTATAAATACCTTCTGATGTAAACACCAACATTCATTCAAAAATATAAACACAATTCTCATATATTGAGTTGAGCTCTGCTCCTTAATTCAGTTTTCTATCAAATTACACTTTCTGATTACTGAAGAATCGAGCTCAGCTCTTCCTCTATATTTAGTTCTTTTCTGTATTTTTGGTACTAAATTTACAGTGAGATCTTCACTTTAAAATTGGTATTAGAGCTTTTTCCGGTCGCCGGAGGACGGAATCAGTTGCAGAAGTCGCCGGAATATCCTGGGAATCGTCGGAATTGATCGGAATTGAAGTTTTCTTTCCAGAAAACTGGCACCAAGAACACGAAAAACATCTGCGAAGAATCAAGGAGTAACAATGGAGGACCGATTATTACAGCAAGTCGAAGAAAGGTTTGCGTCGCAACAAAGGAAGACGGATGAGCAATTGGTAGCCATGATGCAAATCTTGAAGAATTTGGAAAAGAAGGTTGCGAGCAGTGAAGACAGTGAGCATCCATCACCTAGATTCTCAGCTGGTTTTCATGAGAATCATAATCATCATCCAAGAACATTGGAGTATACTCCTATACTCGAATTCCCTACTTTTGATGGTAATAATGCAAGAATGTGGATTAGGAAATGTGAGAAGTATTTCAGTTTGTGCAAAGTGTCTGATGAGCAGAAACTTGATCTTGCTTGCATTTATGTTAATGGTAAATCTGAGTCTTGGGTTAGTAGTTATATAAGTGCTAAAAGGGGGGGTCACTTGGAGTTAGTTTATCATTGATTTGTGCGCAAGATTTAGAGATGATCATGGTGAATATGCAGTAGAACAGTTTAAGAAATTGTGTCAGAAAGGGTCAATTGAGGAGTATCTGGATGAGTTTGAGGAGATGAGGCTTTGTTGATGCAAAAGAATCATTTGCTATCTGATGAATTCTTCTTGGAGAGTTTTATTGGGGTATGAAGGCTTCGATTAACCTTTTGTCAGAGCATTCAAGCCTAAAACTATCTCTGAAGCAGTAGAGTTTGCTAGGTTACAGGAAGAAAGCTTGGCATGTAATTCCAGAAATGCTGTAAAACCTTCACAATTTTTGATGAATAAACCCTCTTTCACTTCTGTAAATGCTAGCCCCTCAAATTCCAACACATCTTTATCTGCTAATAGATCTAATCCAGCTCCATATCAATCCAACTTTGCTAAAAATCCTAGACAAACTAAATACATTTCTGCTGCTGAAAGGGCTGAAAAATTAGCAAAAGGATTGTGTTTCTACTGTGATGAAAAATATGAGCGATGGCATAAGTGTAGAACAAAAGGAACTCAATTGTTTCTGGTGGAAGTGTCTGGGCAAGAAGAGTATGAGGAAGTACAGGAGGTAGTTCAGAATGAAAGTGAGGACTGTAGAAGGGATGATCAGATGGGAGAACCTGTCATTTCAGTCAATGCTCTCACTGGGAATCAGAACTTCCAAACTATGAGAGTGTTAGGAGAAATAAGGAGGAAAACTTTGCAAATTCTCATAGACTCAGGCAGCACTCACAATTTTCTGGATTATGAGTTGGTATTAAGGTTAGGGTGCAAAATTGACAGCATGCCAGCACAAGCTGTTACAGTTGCCGATGGCAACCATTTGTCATGTCAACATATATGCAGAGATTTTGAATGGAGTATGCAGGGTACTAAGTTTTGTGCTAATGTATTGTTGATTCCTCTTGGAGGCTGTGACATGGTCTTGGGAGTACAATGGCTGTGTACTTTAGATACAGTATCTTGGAACTTCAAGAAATTAGTAATGGAGTTCAAGGTTGGTGGAAAACACTTGACTCTGAAGGGCATACCTTCTCATAAACTGAGACCTGTCAGTGGTGAATCCTCAAGTAAAGCACTGAAAGGAGCTTCACAACTATATCTTTTGCAAGTGATTGACAATCAGATGAGTATTCCAGAGATGGCAACACCAGCAATCAGTTCAAGTAAAGTGGATGCACAGCCTCTAGAGTTGCAAACTCTCTTGAAGAAATTTTAAGTCTTGTTTGAGGAGCCTAAGAGCCTTCCACCAAGCAGAGGAGTGTTTGATCACAGGATACCTTTGGCAGCAGGAAGCAGTCCAGTCAACATCAGGCCATATAGATATCCTGTGAAGCAAAGAGATGTGATTGAAAAACTCATTCAGGACATGATAGATCAGGGAATAATACAAGACAGCTCAAGTCCATTTGCTTCTCTAGTGGTATTAGTAGGCAAGAAGGATGGTACATGGAGACTTTGTGTAGACTACAGAGAATTGAATAAGAAAACAGTGAAAGACCGGTTTCCAATACCTGTAGTAGATGAGCTCATTGATGAACTGTGTGGTGCTTATGTATTTACAAAGCTGGATCTCAGATCAGGGTATCATCAGATGAGAGTTAGTGAAGAAGATGTGCCAAAAACAGCTTTTAAGACACACTGTGGACATTTTGAGTTTCTAGTGATGCCCTTTGGACTCACGAATGCTCCTGCTTCCTTTCAGAATTGGATGTATGCAGTTTTTAAACCATTTCTCAAGAAGTTTGTGCTTGTGTTTTTTGATGACATATTGATATATAGCAAGAGTAGGGAGGAGCATTGGAAACATTTGGAGCAGGTTTTTGATGTGATGCAGCAGAATCAGTTATATGCAAAGCCAAGCAAGTGTTTCTTTGCTGTTGACAAGGTTGAATACCTAGGGCACTTCATATCAGGAAGGGGTGTGGAGACAGATCCTCAGAAAATTAATGCTGTCAAAGTATGGCCAGTACCAAGAAATGTGAAGGAACTCAGAAGTTTTCTTGGTCTAGCAGGTTATTACAGAAAGTTTGTTAGGGGTTCTGCCATCATTAGCAAGCCTTTGACAGATTTATTAAAGAAAGGAGCATTTGCATGGTCTGATGCTGCTCAACAAGCATTTGAAACACTGAAAGAGGCACTCATTTCAGCACCAGTTCTAGCTCTTCCAGACTTTACAAAGGTCTTTGTTGTAGAGACTGATGCTTCTTGCAATGGAATAGGGGCTGTGTTAATGCAAGAAGGGCATCCTTTGGCTTTTATCAGCAAAGCTTTGGGACCTAAATGGCAGAAACTTTCTGTATACGAAAAGGAATTATTGGCCGTAGTGAGTGCAGTTCGAAAATGGGAGCAATATTTGAGTGATCATCATTTTGTAGTACACACTGACCAAAAAAGCTTGAAATGGCTACTGCAACAGAAGATCTCTACTCCATTTCAGCAATTCTGGTTATCTAAACTCATGGGCTTTGACTATGAGATTGTTATAGAATGGCAGGGAAAACACACTACAGATGCATTGTCAAGAGTTTCAGGTGCGAACTTTTGAGCATTCATTATCAGTGGTTAATTCAGATCTAAGTGACAGGATTAAGGCCAGTTATGAAGCAGATCCTGTGCTGAAGATCATCCTTGAACAGTTGAGCAGCCAACAGCAGGTTCCACAGTTTGCTTTACAGGATGGACTGTTAAGAAAGAAAGGCAGAATTCTGGTAGGGAATGATATCAATCTCAGAGCACAGTTGATACAATGGCACCATTGTGCTCCTGAATCTGGACACACTGGAAGAGATGCAACTTTAAAGAGGATCAAGCAGCTATTCTACTGGAGGGGAATGAGCAAAGCAGTAGCAAAGTTTGTGAAAGATTGCAAGATTTGTAAAGCTGCCAAGTATGATACCTCTGCAAACCCAGGACTGTTACAACCCTTACCAATTCCTGATGAGGTTTGGGTTGATGTCTCTATGGACTTTATCACTAGGTTGCCAAACTCTCAGGGCAAGGAAGTCATTTTGGTTGTGGTTGACAGGCTAAGTAAGTATGCCCATTTCATACCATTAGCACATCCTTTCATAGCTGAGGTTGTGGCTCAATCTTATCTGGATAATATTTTTAAGCTCAATGGATAGCCTAGAAGCATTGTAAGTGACAGGGATGCAGTGTTTCTCAACAAATTTTGGCAAGCCTTGTTCACAGTTCAAGGGACAAAGTTCAGAATGTCTTCAGCCTACCATCCTCAGACTGATGGCCAGACTAAAGTAATTAACAGAATGCTTGAGACTTATCTAAGGTGCTACTATGCTGAAGAACCCAAGCAATGGTCTATGTGGATACCTTTGGCAGAATGGAGCTATAATACACATTTCTTGACAGCAGCAAAGATAACTCCATACGAAATTGTGTACAATCAAGCTCCACCATTTCATCTACCATACCTACCAGGGGAGTCAAATGTAGATGCTGTTGACAGGTCATTGCAGAAGAGGGAAGAGATGATTAGAGTTCTGAAGATGCAGTTACTGAGAGCTCAGAACAGAATGAAACAGTTGGCAGATAGAAGACGTTCTGAGAGAACTTTTGAGGTTGGAAGCTGGGTTTGGCTTAAGCTACAGCCGTATAAGCAACAATCAGTCCAGAGGAGAAGCAATGAGAAGTTGGCAAACAAGTACAATGGTCCTTTTCAGGTGGCAATGAGGATTGGCAAGACTGCATATAAACTGAAGTTGCCTGACTCCGCTAAAATTCATGATGTGTTCCATATTTCTCAGCTGAAAGCATTTCATGGTACACTGCCTGCTGCAACACATATCCCTGTATGGTTTCATGGAAACACTGGAGACACAAGGGTTGCTCCTAAAGCCATCATTGACAGGAGGATGATCAAGCAACAGAACCATGCTGTAGATGAGTATTTGGTCAAGTGGTCTGGTTATGCAGCAGCTGATGCTACTTGGGAGAAAGCTGATGAGTTTCACAAGAAATTTCCAGAGGTCAAGACTTGAGGACAAGTCTTTTAAAGGAGGGAGTATTGTTATAGGAAGAGTTAGTTACATCAGTTTGTTACAAGTAGTTAGTTAGTTGAGTAACTAACTCCTTAATTCTAAGGATTCTATTACAATTCTGTTACAAGGATTTCTGTATAAATACCTTCTAATGTAAACACCAACATTCATTCAAAAATATAAACACAATTCTCATAATTATGTTGAGCTCTGCTCCTTAATTCAGTTTTCTATCAAATTACACTTTCTGATTACTGAAGAATCGAGCTCAGCTCTTCCTCTATATTCAGTTCTTTTCTGTATTTTTGGTACTAAATTTACAGTGAGATCTTCACTGTAACAGGATTGCCTTGCTGTGGGAGGGAAAGAAGGATTTTCATGAGATCCAGTGGTAAAGCAAGATTTTCAGCATCTGGAGCTAGTCGTTTCTGTCATTCCTTGTGCTGAATAACTAAGTAGATTAATTATGGTCCGGTATCTTACTCTCATTTGGCCAAATAAGCAATATGTGTTGTGATCAGGATAGGAAAAGAATTTCTGATAATTGTATAATCATAGTGGCTATTTGTCCAAGAAATTACTTTACCATTTTTCTATGTGCGATTTTCTCCTGACTATCATAATTAACCGTGTCTAGATGAAGAGGGAGCAATGATAACTCATCTAGCTAAATGATCATATGTGTATTAATCTGGATATTGGAAAGGATTTATAATAATTGTTTGATCCTCCTGTAAGTTTGCATCTGCAACATATAATCTTTATGCATTTTTTGAGATTTAATGGCTGAAAGGATACGTGCTACATGTCATGTGCGAGGGTTCTAACAATGGAGTATTTTATGGCTGCAAGGATACATAATGCATATGTTGCTGATGTAAATCATTCTGATGATGAAATGTTGAATCTTTGCTTTAGTGTAATGGGACCTTTTGGTCATTATGAGAGTAATAACTATGACTTCAACTACTGTAGGAAATAGTCAAATAGAAAATGAACATGTAGGAGAGCTTGTAGCGCAGATGTAATCTACCTAAGAAATAGTAGACAATGAATGGGAGATAATGATTGTTTTGTAGTGGATAAAGTTGCAATTTTTGCATTACACTTCTTAAGTTTTAGTCTTAAAGTGTGTGGTTTTATTGGAGTATTAAAATATATATCATAACTCACAAGTATGTTGTATGTCGATGAAATATCTTAGGTCTATAATAATTAGACATGTTTGGATTTTAAATAAACTTCAAGAAATATAGAACACTTTAACTGAAATGGTAGTTTGAGTATTATCAACATCTCAAAATAAGGTGCGTATTGTTTTTGTTCTTTTTTTTTTCTCTGTCTGCCATTAAGTTCATGATTGGCGTGATGTGTAGAATTGAGAATCATGAAATGAAGAGAGCATAGTTGGATGTATGATAGGCGTGAGGGACGCTTTCTCAAGACTGAGTTTGTGAATGGAGTTTGAGATTTTATTGAATTCGCACAACAAAATCATAAATTCAAAGACGTTGAGAAAATTAGATGTCCATGCTTTTGGTGTAACAACAAACGATTCTTTGATGTTAACATTTTTAGAAACATATTTATAAAAAAGGATTTTGTCATATCTATTTTGATTGGATATGTCACGGGGAAACTATTGATGAACCCCCATCGGAGCCATCAAATCCTTATCAAGACATGATTGTTGATGCTCTTGGACATAATGAAGAAAATCCAAAAATGAGCAAATAAATAATGTCGAAGAGGAGCCAAATGACGAAGCTAAAAATTTTTTGAGCTCCTTAAAGCTGCGATAGCCCGTTGTACGAAGGGAGAAAGTATCTGTCTTGGAGATGGCATCAAGAATAATATCTTTAAAGTGTGAGTACAATTTACCACATAGGTGTGTTGATGGATTTGCATCTTTATTGAATGAAGTGATTCCAAATAACAACCAAATGAGTACAACTTCTATGATACTAAGAAAGTTCTTAAAGGCTTACAACTCCCACTTGAGAAGATACATGCATGTCGTAACGGTTGTATGCTATTTTGGAAAGGCGATGCACATTTAATGAAGTGTAGTGTATGTGAGTGTGATCGCTACAAGAAGACTCCTAAAGGCAAGCTTATTCCAGAAAAGGTCCTAACATATTTTCCTATTAAACACCGATTGCAAAAGCTTTATGCGACAAAGAATTTTTCAAAGAAAATGACATGGCATGCCAAAAAGCCTCGAGTTCCGGGTACTATGGAACATCCTAGTGATAGTGAGGCGTGGAAGCATTTTGATACCACTTTTCCTGATTTTGCCTCTGAGACACGTAATGTTCGATTAGGTTTGTGCACTGATGGCTTTTCACCCTTTGGTAAGTTTGGAGGACAATATTCTTGTTGGCCTGTAATTCTTACTCCATATAATTTGCCCCATCAATGTGTATGAAAAAGCCTTTCATGTTCCTCTCTTTACTAGTTCCCGGTCCTAAGAATCCAAAGGGTAATTTAGATGTCTACATGCAACCATTAATTGAAGAGCTCAAACAATTGTGGGAGATTGGTGCTATTACTTATGATATTTAACAGAAACAAAATTTCATGCTTCGTGCAACGCTTCTGTGGACCGTAAGTGATTTTCTAGCATATGGTATGTTGTCTGGATGGGCTACTGCTGGAAAAAAGGCTTGTCCATATTTTATGGAAGAAACTAAGGCATTTTGGCTTAATAATGGCAATAAAGTCTCATGGTTTGATTGCCATAGGAAGTTTCTTCCACGTGATCACCCTTTTCGTAAAAATAAAACAGCTTTTCGCAAAAACAAAGTGGAAAATGGCAGGGCTCCAGCTATGATGTCCGGAGATGTAGTGGAAAAAACTTGTTTTGCTACTTTACAAATGCTTGGGTTATTTAAAAAACCCGAGCATTTGACAGTCTTTCTATTTTTTTTTAAAAAAAATCACTAATGCTTGGGTTTTTCAAAACAATCGGAGCATTTGACTATTTTAATAAAAAATTTCTATTTATTTATTCTCTTTTTCCCCCTATTTGCTCATTGGAATTAGAAACCCCGTACATACCCCCCTTTCTCTCTCCTCTTTTCCCCTCTGCCTCCTATTTTCGTTTCTCTTCATCGACTTAGGGCTTTTTGGCCTTCTATCTTTCGTTGTAAAGCAAGTAATCGGGCCAAGCAAGGGGCTTGCTTTGGGCTTCAAACGATGGTTTTGATTCCAGTGTTGAATGGTGTTGTTGAGTTAAGGTTTACTGAGGTGATCTTTTAGATTCCTGATTTGATGAATAAGGTTAGGGTTTTGTTTTGCTTTGGGCCTGGGCCTGATGACCCGGGGTTGTTGTCCGGGTCGGGGTCGGGGTCGGGGTTTGTACCCGTTTCTGCTCCTGAGAGTGATCCTATGACGATGTGGATCAATGATCCGAATCCAGTAGAGGTGAAAGAATTGAGGAAAATGCCTACTCCGCCGCCACCTCCACCGATGAAATTGATTAATTTGGATAGTCCAATAAATAGTAACCTTAGTGAATTTCACTCGACTCCGAACCCGGCCCAAAAACAACAACAACAACAAGGGTT
The DNA here is from genome assembly GCF_026745355.1 of Beta vulgaris subsp. vulgaris. Classification (NCBI taxonomy): domain Eukaryota; kingdom Viridiplantae; phylum Streptophyta; class Magnoliopsida; order Caryophyllales; family Amaranthaceae; genus Beta; species Beta vulgaris. Next base: position 24,789,952 of record NC_079208.1, read on the forward strand.
CTTTAGTAGGGAGTTGAATTTTTCGGACTATGCGGGTTATAATGGAAATGGGACCAAGAGTAATGGGAGCTTGAAGCCGGAATCTGGGGAGATATTAAGCTTTGGTGGAGATGATTTAAGAGAAGTACAAATAATTCAAATGGAAATGTGGGGATATTTGGAGGTAATTCAAGTTTCTTGATTGATGATAGTAGTAATAAAATAAAAAGATCTCCGAATTCAAGAGGAAGTAATGAAGATGGGATGTTATCTTTTACTTCTAGAGTCATCTTAGCTTCATCTGGGGTGGTGGGTAAATCCAGCAATAACAATGGTGCTGATTCGGAACATTCGGATTTAGTAGCTTTTCGTGAACAACAACCAGCAGTTTTTTATGGAAGACGCTGCTGCAGCGATTTTAGAAGCCTCGGTTCGCCGTTCGATCGGTAAGTTTCAACACTTCTTCTCTCTCTCCTCACTTTCTCTCTCTTTTCTGCTTCAATCATGTCGATAATGGTGGATTTGTGTGCATAGAAAAGAAATAGAGGTGCGAAGTTGAATCCTAACCTAGAGAGCAAAACCCCTACTGATCTTGATTGAGAACATTATGACGACGTTCTTGAGGATGTTTTCCCGAAATTTAAGCGCAATCGTGTTGTTCGAGCTGCAACTGCTGTTAAATTTGACCATATTAGCTTGATTGGTGAGTTAAATTCGATTTAGGGTTTTGATTTTTGATTCTCGTGATTCGATGTTGAAAAATTAGTGCCAAATTAGCCGAATTCATGATCGCTTAATTTGTAATGTGTTTGATTGGACTTCTAGTGTGGCTTTGTTATCTGTTTAATCAAATTTATCTGTAACATGCTTGATTTAGTTAGACATAGAATTTAGTTGATTCGTTGGTGTAATTCTGGAAGATTGTGAGAAGTTTTAGCTTTTTGTTGATGTAATGTATTCAAATTTGCAATTTCGAAGTAGTTGGATTGATTTGGTTTGCAATTTTTCATATGTAAATGAGTAAAATTAGGAGGTTTAGACCTCTTTTTGAGTATTATTAGAATTTGCAATTTTCATATACTTACTTGTTAGTAGTTTGATGGGGTGTTGATGGGTGTACTGCACCTTTACACTGGTTTTCATTTGGATTATAATAGTTTAACCTTTTCTTTTCCTACGAAATCCTTATGTGCTTTATACTTCATATAACTTGGGTGTTTACTAAAGTGAACACTTCTGGACACCAATTGAAACAGCAATATAGATCAATTCGTGAGGATAAGTTTTTCCAAGCGTTTAAGTTTAAGTTTTACTCTTAAGATTTGTACAGTTTGGTGTGAGTTGCTTTGATGTCTATTTATGGCCTAGTTGCTAACCTATTTAAGCTTCTATACTCACCATTCCAGCTTCCGCACTCGTACATAATGACAATAGTGTCTGTAAATCTTATCAAATCGTGTGCTATAATATTTTCTATATTACTTTTGCTATCTAAGGCTGCTATTTGAAACTGTGATTTTCTTGTTATCATGTTTTTTTTATTTAAAAGCATTGCTGAATTGTTTATAGTTCATAATCAGAGAATTTGCTCTGCTTTTTTATGCAACTGAATTAACGGTTTCTGGTTCTATTTCCTATTTCAATTTCCGGTTTCTAGGGTTTCATTTCATATATACCATTTTCTCTCAAAGTTTGTGATTTTCTTGCTATTTGAAACTGTGATTTGCTTGTTATCATGTTTTTTTTTTATTTGAAAGCATTGTTGAATTGTTTGACTACTCTTTTACTTCCTTGTCTGCTTGGTTTTAGTCTGACAGTGGTTTACAATCCGTTTTAAACTAACACACTATTTCTTTTGTTAATTCTCTGATTAAGTTTTTTTAAATTACAAGAGTATGAGATTGGTGGATATTGATAGCAGTATGCTGATTAAAAGCTCAAACAAAGCTGCAGTTGTTTTCATAATGTGTCCGTTGATGCTGAGTTCCTTGAGCATCCCGTTCATGGCACTATCAAAACACGGTTCCTGAAATGAGGGACAGCTGACAACCCACAGAAACGCAAGTAATTAAATTAGGATCATGCTCTTGGCCTCTCATCGAATAAAATTATCGGCTACCTTCACAATCAAATTTCAATATCTTGTTTACATGGCCTATGAGCCGAAGGAGATGGAGGGCAGGGAAGCATGGCAGAGAGCCGTAGCAATCTTCAGTCTTTTACTTTCACGCCTAACTTCAGGAATTATTTGAAGTTCGTTCTTTCTCCCAAGACATCCCGATTGATATAGTGCATACCTCCATTCATGAGGGTCATCTTTGCCACACATGGAAGTAGCCAGCTGTACAATCTCATGTGGAACACCAGAACATGAATCTGCAAGTAACATAGGCATGTCTCGAAGAGAAGGTTCAGAGCCCTCACCGATCCTTGCTTCATGCCTGAACAACTGGTATGCTTCTTCACTTGGAAGGGGTTCAACTTTAATTGCTTCAAAACCATCCAACATTCTGCCCAGCAAAGTAGATCTAGTACTTAATACCAATTTGCACCCGCTGCCTTCTGCAGGGAGTGGAATTCCTACACGATCCAGAGAGAAACCAGCTTCTGGCACACCATCTAAGAAAAGTGCAAACCTGTCAAGACTTGCAAATGTATGTGACAACTTCGTAGCCCTTCTACTCACATCATCAACTCTGGAAAGATCACAGTTAACAACTGCATCAACATACAGCATCTTGAAAACTCTTAATGGTGAACACACAAGGGGAAATGACCCAGAAAACATAATCAAACATGCCTATCGCGCAATTGTGCAAGTGCTTCATCAAATGGGTTGTCAGCTGTCCCTCATTTTCAGGTACTTAATTTTTAGATTTTCTGTAAATTTAAATATATTGTTTAATGTTATTTTTTAAATATGAATTCCTTGTTGTCTTCTGCAAGGTTCTGTTGTCCCGGGTTGTTGCCTCTTGTGGTGCTGCCATTGCTCTGCTATTGCTTGCCATTTTTTTATTGTTGTCAGTCTCTACTTTGTCGAACCCCATAACTGGTGTTTTCAAGGGACACCTAAGTAGCTAACCCCACTTCCATAGTAGTAGTTACTTTAATGATCCTCTTTGGACGATGCTTGTAATTTATGATTTCATGTGATGGGTATACTATATGATAAAATGTTGTTGTTTTCAGGTGTAAGTACATTGATTAACTGTTATCTGGTATGAGTGTAAAACTGTTAATTTTCAAGTGGACCTGGTCAAGTGCTTTTAATTTAGTACTTTTAGTATGCTTTTGAAGTTTAGGATTAATATGCTCCAGATTTGGTGGATTTAGGAAGGGGATTGAGTTGGAAATTTTCTGTGCAATATACTCTAGTATGTGAGTTCGACTTGACTATGCAACTGTGAAATTGCTAATGAGCAGCTTCAATAAAACCAGCCTATGTACTATCCTCTCCGTCTACATTACTTGCTAGATTTCCTTTTGCACATAATTTACTTGTTACATTTTCTGCTCGTCAATTATTGTTTGTTGGTTCATCAAATGTAGCAAGTAAATATAGACGTTTTATGTTTTGTGATGAGTGCTTATTTTTGCATATTTACACAATTACACCCTTTAATATGATATTTTTAGTGTAGTCTGTTAAGTTATCTGGGCTAAATATTATACTTTTGTAATAATCTGGGTTTGGTCACTTGTTTATTGTTTTAGTGCTTAAAAGATGTGTTTATATCCATTTTATTTATCAAGTGATGATCTATTTATACTAAAGGTTTAAAGATGTGTGTAATTCGTTTTTTATGAAATGTGTAGGTGTGTTGTCGTATTTTGGCCATATCTCACTCATTTAGAGTCGAAACGAGACGATTTAAGTGGCTACGGAAAGCTGAGTTCGAGCCCTACAACTTTACGTGATATAGAAAAGAGCTAAATCAATCATTTAGTGGGTATAAATTTCACTACAATGTAGCAGCCCTTATTTGTGTAAAAAGAAGAAAGTGTAGGGGGTGTTTCAATTGAAGCCCACGAAGGAAACCCAAGTAGAAGAAAAAGACAGTAAGAAACTATGAAAAAAAACAAGAGCCTAAGTCACTGAAGATACATAAAGAAAAGGAATAAAAATCCTTGTTGGGCTAAAAAGTAATAGACGGTAGCCACAATAGGGGAACAGAACACACATCAAAGGGGAATCTCATACCCTGAGCCATAAAAAGCAACATAGCAGCAGCAAAGTAGAAGACACACAGAGATGCACAATAGTTGCAGGTTTAGTTTGTAATTTAGACTTGGTTTGTCGTTCCACCGGTGACAGTGGCGGATCTACACTTGGTCTGGTTTGCTTTAGTTCTTCACTATTCAATTCACTTGCAAGATTTCTGGTATTTTTGTTCCTTTGCTTTAATTGATTTTAGTCTAGTTTTGTTTAATCGTCTTCTACTTGCAAGATTTCTGGCGATTTGTTTGCTGCGTCAATCGTTCATTCCTAGTAATTCATTGAATTGCAAATTCAATGGTAGTATCTTTCTCTTGTGTTTGAGTAGTTAATTTTCTATCGTCAGCGAAATCCATTGTTAATTCTAATTTTGCAGTGGCGTTGGTACTAAATGAAGTTCATCCTTTGTTGATTTCATTATCTATTAGGGGTTAATGTTCAATCCTATTACTTTAATCAATTTTATTATTTTTTTTGTTTTTTTTTTTAGTTCATATATATTGTCTTCGATTTTTTACTAGAATATGTTAGTTCAGGTTGATCTTTATCATACTTCATGAGTTCTGATGATTATATTTGATGGTTTTTAGCATGATAATATTCTATGATTTTGATTTACAGTAGACTTAGAGTGGGATTAGTAGTTTCTTTAGCTTTTGATATATTTATATTGTTAGTTTTATTCTTATTTAGAAGGATTAGTTTTAGGATTAGTAGGATTAGTTTTAGGATTAGTTTTAGTTTTAGGATTAGTAGGGGCTGTCACTAAAAGGTACTATTAATTGAGTACGTCACCTGTATGTAGAAGTTTTTACTCCTTGTTGGTGCATGTACAGCTTCAGCTAGTTGTACATTTTTTTTAAAAAATAAAAAACTAGCAAATGCTCCGGTTTTTAAGAAAAAATCGGAGCATTTATGATACAAATGCTCCCGTTTTTTCCTTAACAACCGGAGCATTTAACAATCAAATGCTCCGGTTTTTTAAACAACCGGAGCATTTGAGACACCAAATGCTCCGGTTGAAATCGGAGCATTTGCAAAATGCTCAAATACTCGTATGGCTTCTGCTACGGGTCAAATACGGAGCATTTGTGGGCTTTTCAACCGGAGTAATTGATGTTTTTTCCACTAGTGGTGACAATGTGTGAAAGACTTGCCTAAAGCCACTGATGGCCCTGAAGCTCTCAAAATCTTGAAGAAAGCTAAAAAGGGTTGGTTTAAACAAAGTCCTTTTTGGGAACTTCCTTATTGGAAAGATCTGCTTATTCGTCACAACCTGGATGTCATGCACATTGAGAAAAACTTATTTGATCAACTTATACACATAGTGATGGATGTGAAAGGCCAAACTTCGGATAATGTTAGTGCGAGAAAAGACTTGAAGTATCTATGTAAGCGTCGACAGTTAGAACTCACCTATGACGAACAGGGAAACGAAATCATGCCAAAAGACCCTTTTGCACTTGACAAGGCTCAAAGGAAGGTCTTATGTGAATGGGTTCGTGACTTAAGTTTCCGGATGGATATGCATCTGACTTGAGTAGATGTGATGATCTTCGAACATCTAGGCTTTTTGGAATGAAAAGCGATGCTTGTCATGTCTTTATGGAGAGGTTACTACCGGTTGCTTTAAAAGAGTTTCTACCTTCGCATGTTTGGAAAGCAATTATTGAGATTAGTCAATTCTTTCGTGACTTGTGTGCATCCACTATTCAAGTCGATGATATGGATATTTTGGATAAAAATATAGCTGAAATTTTGTGCAAACTTAATTAAAAAGATATTTCCTCTCGCATTCTTCAACTCGATGGAATATTTGCCGATTCATTTGGCTTATGAAGCTAAGGTTGGTGGTCCAGTGCAATATAGGTGGATGTATCCCTTTGAAAGGTAACAAAGAAATTTTTAAGTAAAAATACGTTCTTTTAAGAATGAAGTTCTAATATGACAAAGTTTTCACAATCGATATCTACATGTTGATTTATTTGGTAGGTTTCTCAATCACTTGAAGCATAAGGTTGTAAACAAGGCACATGTGGAGGGTTCTATTTGCAATGCATACCTATGTGAGGAAATATCATATTTTTGTTCGAATTACTTCCAACCAGAAGTTGATACTAAAACAAGAGATTTGGGTAGAAACGTCACTTCAGTCATTGAGAACCATCATGATCCACATGTTCCTGAGATGTTTAGGGTGGATTGTGGGCGTACATCTACCAATGGCCATTTACACTTCTTGCAAGATAAAGAGTATGATCGTGCACACCTTTATGTTCTTGCAAACAGTGGTATATTAAGCAAATATGAAAGGTAAATATGTTTTTCATGCCTAGTGATGTTTAACTAGTTAAAAACATCTCTAATCGTGCTTTCGTCAATAATAATAGGATTTCCGAAAAACATATATTGGAGACACATCCCCACATATCATTAGAGAAGATCTGGAGCAAATGTGAAGCTAAATATCCTAAATGGTTCAAATATTATGTGAGTTTTTAATTAATAAAATATAATTCTTAACTAAATGGAAGCTTTTTCTAACGCAAATTATGTAAATTTAACATCGATGTAGTTCATGTTCTTGCAATGGGCCCCGTTAGACAAGTGAAGTCATGGAATCAGTATTTCGTCAATGGATACAATTTTCAAACACAAATCAACTATGAACAATGGAGTGTGTTAAAAGTCACGAGGAAGTTAATTATTATGGTATTTTGGAGGAAGTGATTGAACTAGTTTACCATGGTCCATTGGAAGTCTACAAGACGATATTGTTTAAGTGCAATTGGATGGATTCTTTGAGTGGTTTAAATGCACATGAACAACACAAACTCATTGAAATAAATCATAGTAAGAAGTACCCAAAGTATGATCCCTTTGTATTATCATACCAAGTTAGCCAAGTCTATTATGCCCCTTATCCTAGTTTAAGTAGGGGTAGAGTGCAATGGTGGGCAGTGTTTCAGACTAAGGCAAGGTCTTCAATTGAAACTCCAGTGGACTCATTATTCTTTCAAGAGGAAATAAGTGATGTGCCTTCAACTCTTTGTGCTCCAAATGAGATTCCAGACTATGATTTTGACGGGGAAGAAGAACAAAACGAGGATGTAATGCTTAACGATAGTAATTCTGATAATGGCGATGAGGATGATAGTGAAGATGATCTACAAGTTTATGAGAATCTCGAAGATTTTGATGATGATGATGATGATTGTTATGTAGTGTAAAACTAGCAAACTTATATCACACTCCCAAAGATGAGTTCTCAAAATTGGAGACTTGTGCAACAATGATTGATTCAAATCCCGAAGCAAACTCCTGACCAGCTACCTGCACAAAAAGGGACCCACCCTGGAGGTTTGGGTGGTATTTCCCCCTCCGAAGTTTATGTCAGATGTCAGGGATGTAAAGGAACTTTTAGAGAGGGAAAGTAGAGAGAGAGAGAGAAGAATTTATGACAGAGTAACAGTACTATGCTCTGAAAAAACGTACCTTTCACCCTGAAATCAAGGACTATTTATACTGTTTGAAATGACTGCTGTGCCTTGATGTCACCCTAATTTGGGAGCATCTGATTGGCTAATTCAAAGTAGCGGGGCACGTGGCAGTAATTGATTGGTCAGCACACCTCACTTTCATAAAAAGGTGTAGATCATTTTTACTGGGCCTAAGTACGATTTTTGGGGCCAGAAGAGGGGCCTCTAGTACACTTTCTTCAGAGAAACGTACTTTTAGGCCTGCCCTTTCCAGACCCTTTGTACTTTTACCTCTCTGCATGCATGCCACATGTAGGGCTCCGAGGGGGCCACGTGGCAGCACGATAGCCGTTGATTTTTTAGGCTACAACATTTGCCCCTTAAAAGAGGGAGTTATTATTTTTTAGGCGCCAAGACGGTTAATCTTCCTCTTTTAACCGACCTGGAACTGCCCTTCCCCTTTATTCAAAAAAGAGGCGCGATTTTGCCGGTCTCCATAGGTCAATCCTAGGCATAACGGTTACTTTTCATCGGATGAGGAGGTCATTTTCACCCCTCTATAAATATGTGCCTTAGTCGCTCCTGGAATCATTTTAACATCGCTGAGAAATTTTCTAGAGAGAGAGACTCTGCAGATTTTTACTGAGCTTTTAGAGAGAAGAACAACTCCCGTCCAAGTTCTTACTTTGCTCGTCCGAGGCCTCAAGTCATCTTTGACGTTCGTCCGAACTTTCTTCTACAGGTATATTCTCAACTCTTTTTCTTGTTTGCACACATATTTTAAGAAAATAGATTCGTCCTCTTCCTTGAACAATTCCGGTCGCTCAAGGGTTGGTGCTAACCCTAGAACAGAGGGCCTAACTTCCTCGGCATCTTCTAGAGTTGGTCCTATCTCGGCCGGGCATGCATTCTTTATCTTTAGCCATGGACGGCAAAGTCAGACGACCTAGTCTTTACCTGTGCAGGGTAATCTAGCGCGTCAAGCAAACGGCTCGCATCAGAAGAGGGGTTACCATGCCGGCCTCTAGCTCCGAAAGGGAGGAATCCACTGGGCGAATTCCGGCCGAAGGGGAACGAGAGACCCAAAGCGCTCGTCCTGCCAATCAAACTCCTTCTCCTGAGCATGCCGAGGAGGAACCAGAAATCAGGGGCTCCCCAGAAGCCAGCCCGTCCATGCACAGGACGATCTCAGATGAGCCGAGGACGACTAGCTCCTCTAACCCCACTAGTGGCTCAGAGGAGCCGTCAACCACTTCGTCTGAAATAAGACGGCGGCTAGGTCCCCTTTCTGACCCTAGGTTTATCCTGGCCGATAACACTTGGCTGGGACGATTAGGCTCGGACCTTATACCTTTTTCAGTGGCTATGCCCATGCCCGGCTACCACTTTGTCCTTCCCGGCCGAGAGGACACTATTTTCAGTGCTCCTCCCGGCCACTTTGCAGTTTATCGGTTGGCATTAGATGCCGGCCTGCGCTTTCCCCTTCACCCTTTCATCAGCCAACTTCTTCATTACTACGGCATAGGACATAATCAGCTTGCCCCTAACTCTTGGCAAAACATCCTTACCTTTCTGGCCGTCTGCAACTTAAAGGGAAAGGACCCTTCTCTGGCCGCTTTTACCCATATTCACTATGTTGCCAAGGTCCCTAGGACCATTGAAGGAAGCTGGCTGAGCGTGTGCAATCGTCAAGGATTCTTGACGTCTTGGGATAAGACTTCCAAGATGCACTCATGGAAGGGCGAGTTCCTCTTTGTCCAGGCGCCCAGCAAAGCGGTGGCAAACCGCCTTCGGTATTTTAGCCGGTCAACCACAAACACTGGACGGATGGCCTCATATCTGGAACTGGAGAGTAACTCTGCCGAAGAGATGGTGGAGTACTTCCGGATTTCGGAATATACTATGGAAGATGTTTCTTTCAAGGGTCCGTCCAATTGGATTCCCTTTAAGGAAATGTTTTACCATGATAACTTCCTAGTCGCTGCCGGCTTGCGGCAGGACGAGGACAGAGGTATATCAACTAAGAATCTTCTAAGTAAAAATTTCTAGACTTGCTTATCATTCGTCCAACACTCGTTTCATTCCCTTTTGCAGATTCAGCCAGGAGCAAACTAAGGAAGTCTTGGATAGGAGACATGAGCTCATCCAGATTTGCGGACACTCTATGGAAGGAGTACAATAAATCAGGTGCCGAAAAGAGGGCCGACACTCTGGTAAGATATTGTATATATATATTTATTTTTTTTTTTTGAGCTTGCCGGTCTGCTTCTTTGGAGGGTAACCCGTCAAGATGGAGCCTGGACGACTTGTCTATCCAAGGAGCAATTCGTTCAGAGGAGTACTGGACGAGCTATCTTTTTAAGAAACAACTCGTCTAGGTGGATTCCTTGACGGCTTGCCTCTTCGGGGGGCAGTCCGTCTAGAATCGCATTGGACGAGCTACTCACCTGAGGAGCAACCCGTCCTGGTTGATACCTTGACGGTTTGCCTCTTCGGGGGGCAGTCCGTCTAGAATAGCGTTGGACGAGCTGCTCACCTGAGGAGCAACCCGTCCTGGTTGATACCTTCACGTATATTCTAATCTTTTTTCTTTTTCAGAAAAATGCCCCAACCTCTAAGGCTTTGGCCGAAAAAGCCGCAGGAAAGAAACGGCCGGCCGGTACCAGTGAAGCCCCTCCCTCAAAAAAGGCAAAGGGCTTTACTGCTAAGAAGAAGAAGACCACACGGCCGGTTCCTTAGGTCGTGATCGACCTACCGGCCAAGGAGGAGGCCAAAGAAGAGCCGGCTGAAGTTGACTCCCGGGCCCTCGTGGCCTATACTGGTCCGGCCGAGCAGCCCACTCCTTCGCAGCCTGACGAGGTTGTCGTGTTGGACGATGCTGGACAATCTTCTCAGCCGGACGCGGCTGTGGACGGGTCCGCCTTCTCTGGGCCAGTGGCCCAACTGGTAGGCCAGATGCCGGCTGCTTATAGGACGGCTTCCCGTTCTTCTGGTGAGTCTTACTATTCCAACGTAGTTAGAACACTAAGGGTTGGCGGGCGTCCGATGAGTCCGTCCAACAAACATACCGTGGTTATTCCCATCAGGTGTACTGACGAGTCTAACCTTTCAGATAAAGGGAAGGGTCCAGCTGTTGACGGCTCCCCTAGCCTCTTGACGATGAATCTTCTCCAGCTTTTGGAAAGATGTCGTCGTCTGAACGTGAGAAGCTCAAGACGGAGCTGTTCAAGTGCTTTCCCGAACCTTATATTAAGGGGTTAAGGGGAGCATCGTCTGGGCATGTAGGTTACATGTCTCAGCTTGCTGCCGAGGTACATCCTTTTCTATTTAGACGCTTATGTTTTATACTTGGCATTTATTTACTTCTTTTTCATCCGTCCTGACATGCCTTATCCTTTCATTTTTCAGCTTTTTGCTCGCAGCATGATAACAGAAGACTGGGCAAAGGAGCTCAGAAAAGAAAACAAAAAGCTCGTCCAAGATGTGACGGCGGCCGCTGATCATGCCCAGTTTGCTATGGCCCAGCAAGAGGTGTTGCATCAGCAGACCAAGATTGCGCTGGAAAAACGATCAGCCGAGCTGGAGTCTCAGATCAAAGTCTACCTTCTTCGGTTGACGGAGATGATAGACGAACGGGCCTCATTGGAACGTGTTCTGACGGACGAGAAGAATTCAGTCATGACGATGGCTGCTGATTTCTTCAAGGAGAACCTCGTCCTGAAGGTCAAGAACCAAGCCCTTCGTACTGAGGTTGCAGAGACCGTTGCTGGCGCCAAAGAGGCTATGAACACCGTCATAGACACCTCAAAGGAATGGGCAGTGCAAGCTTTTGGCATGATGGCCGAAGAGGAGGATATCCCCAGATATACTCGTCGGCTGGAGTTCCAAGAGGCTTTGCATAAGGCGACTATATCCGGAGCCGACCCTCCCGTCTTTGAAGAATCTTCTGAGGATGAAGAGGGGGAGGACGATGCAGAGGCCCAGGATGAAGAGGACAATGATCCTCCTGCCGCTTAGTTCCTTTGTTGTATCTTGGCCGTGAGCCACTTGTAATTTTTCCTCCTTTTGTACTTAGATGAATTTAGGTTGTAATCATCTTTTTTACATTTATGAAAAGCTATCTTTTTCAATCCCCCTTGTTCTATGCTTTACTGTTTTTGACGCATTGTCTTAAAACTCCATGATTATACAGAGTACAAAAGCAACTCGTCATAACATTTTGGCCGATTACATCTACAACATTCATTAATGCCCAAGTATAAAAGTAATTCGTCAATCATTTTTTATTTGACCCAGTAGCTCTTTTCTGGACGTTCATAACCAGATGCTCAAGCAAAGACTTGTTTTTAATTTTTGGATTTCAAAAACTGCCAAGTATAAAAGTTTGCTCGGCCAGAACCTGGGTGTCGTTCGTCATTGGACAAAGACTTAGTCAATTTATAAATTATGCCCTATATGCCCCCCTTCTTGGACGAAGAGTTTTTATAACTTTTCCCTGTTCAAGAAGGAGTTAAGAAGATAATTTTTAAACAACTTGGACGAGCGGTTTATGCCGGAAGCAACTCGTCCAGGCTAATATTCTGACGGGTTGCCTCTTTGGAGAGCAATTCGTCCAGACAATGACTGGACGTGCTGCCTCTTCGAAGAGCAATTCGTCTGAATGATACTTGGACGACCTGATTCTTTGGGGAAAAACTCGTCCCTCTTTGTGCAATCATGAAATAACTTGTTCCTTTACTAAGGTTGTTATTTCGAAGTTTGTGGCTTTTGGACGGAAAGTAAGATACCTTTACTAAGGCGTCCTATTTCCAGCCGACCTTGTTCAGGAGATGTTTAACTCTTTAAGTAAACAACCTAGCCAAATCTGACATGTTTTATCCGTTTAAGGATGATAACATGTTCAGCCGAACTCCTAAGGAAAGGTGCATTGTCTTTTTGCTTTGTAAAATTAGTTAGCTTTTGACGACGTATGTAACTTAAGCAAACAATTCAAACAAAGTCATAGAGAAGTAGAATTGTATTATATGAAGTTTGCTTGACGGATAGTCAAGATACATGTCTACATTCTACTTTTTCATTGTAATGCATTAGTAAAAGATTACAATTTAGTGTTGATGCTCTAAACAAAGTATTTCTTCAAAGTGTCAGAATTCCACGTCCTAGGAATAGGACGTCCGTCCAATCCTTCTAGACGAAAGGTGCCATTCTGAACGACTTCGATTATCTTATAGGGTCCTTCCCAGTTAGGAGTAAGCTTGCCTAACTCTTTGGCTCGGCCGACCGCTTCCATTTTTCTTAGGACGAGATCTCCCATCTTTAATGGACGTCTTGCAACTCTTTTGTTGAAGTCTCTTGCCATTCTTAACTTATATAGTTGCATCGTCAGCAGGCATTGCCCCTGACTTCAGGAACTAAGTCCAAAGCCGTCCTAAGAGCTGCCCAGTTAGCATCTTCTGAGTACATCATTACTCTTAAGGTGGGTTCTTCAACCTCAATAGGGAGGACAGCCTCAGAGCCATAAACCATCATAAAAGGAGTCTCCCATGGAATTCTTGGCCGTTGTCCTTATTGACCATAAGACCAGCTGCAATTCTTCTACCCAAAGCCCCTTTGCATTGTCCAACTTCTTTTTTATCCCGGCCGAAAGAATCTTGTTAAAAGCCTCCACTTGCCCATTAGCCTGTGGATGAGCTACTGCTGCAAAGTGGGCTTAATTCCTTGGTCAGCCAACCATTGACGAAGTTTGGGTGTTTCAAATTGCGGCCCATTATCAAAGACGATGACTGGGGCATCCAAACCTTGTAATCAAGTTCTTCCAGATGAACCCTTTGACGTCATTGGTGGTGATGCCCCTTAATGCTTCAGCTTCAACCCATTTTGTAAAGTAGTCTACAGCTACTATTACAAATTTCTTCTGGCCGCAGCAATAGGAAAAGGCCCAAGGATGTCCATCCCCCATTTAGCAAAGGGAAGAGGAAAGAGAATGGGCGTCAAGTAATTGGACGGCTTTTGATAGATATTACCATGCTTTTGGCAACTATCACACTTCTTGGCATGGAGCAGTGCATCTTCTTTTAAGGACGGCCAAAAGTAGCCCGTCCTGAGAGCCCTTTCTGCCAAAGCTCTTCCTCCAATGTGGAAGCACAAGCTCCCTCATGCAACTCCTTCAAAACGTCCAGACCTTCCTTTCGGCTGATGCACTTGAGAAGAGGCCGATTATAGGATTTTTTGTATAGAGTCTCATTCCACAATTCAAACCACTTGTCCCTTGCTTTCACATACTTGGCTTCAATTGGATCAAGAGGCAGGCGGCCGGTTTTCTTGATTCTAATGATTGGACTCATCCACTCATCTCACCGGCTGAGAAACAACTTCTCCAGCCTCAATGCTCTTGGCCGCCTTTACCTCCCAGAAGACTGTTCTAGGAACATCTCCTTCAGCCGAGCTGGCCAATTTAGAGAGGGCATCAGCTTGATGGTTTTCCGATCTGGGCACCTGATCTAGGACGAACCTCTTTAAAGACTTGATCTCTCCTTGACCAAATTCATATACTTGCTCATGGACGCTTCTTTGCATTCAAACTCACCATTGACTTGACTGACAACCAGCAGAGAGTCAGTTTTAGCTTCAATTTCCAAGGCCCCAGCCGCTTTGCACATTTTTATGCCGGCTAAGAGAGCTTCATACTCTGCTTCATTATTGGACGCCTGGAATTTGAACTTCATAGCATATTAAACTTATCCCCTTCTGGAGATTGAAAAATGATTCCTGCCCCACACCGTTGCAGTTGAGGATCCGTCCACCATAAGGGTCCAATGACGCCTTCCTGCTGTGACCTGGACGCTTTCTATCGTAGGCCGAGTAAGCTCTACAATAAAATCAGCCAAAGCTTGGCCCTTGATTGCCTTTCTAGGCTCAAATGTTAAATCAAACATATTAAGCTCAACAGCCCATTTTAACATCCGGCCAGAGCATCCATCTTATGCAACACTTGCCTAAGCGGCTGATCTGTATATACAAGAATGCTGTGGGCAAGAAGTAAGGCCTTAACTTCCGGCTGGCCATCAGCAAAGCCAAGCCGAATTTTATGGACGAATATCTGCTTTCTGCATCTTTCAGCACATGGCTCACAAAATAGACGGGTATTTGACCGCGTCTCTTTCAGCCAAGAGACTGCACTTACTGCGAAGGGTGATACAGCCAGGTATACATACAACTTTCTCACCTTCGGCCGGACTGATCAGCCTAGGCAGCTGCCGAAGATGTCTTTGACTTGCTGAAGCGCCACTCAGCTTCTTCCGACCATCAAACTTGGCATTCTTTTTGATAGTAGCAAAGAAATGGTGACATTTGTCTCCTGATTTTGAGAGAAACCGTCCAAGAGCAGCCAAACAGCCCGTCAACCTCTGAACTTCTTTGACTTTGGACGGCGAAGACATATTCATAATAGCTTGAATTTTGTCGGGATTTGCCTCAATCCCTCTCTGATCAACCAAAATCCCAGAAATTTCCCAGCAACTACACCGAATACACATTTTGCGGATTAGCTTCAACTTAAATTTCTCAAGTGAGGAAGGTTTCCCTCAGATCGTCCAGATGATCTTTCTCTTCTTTACTCTTGACGATCATGTCGTCGATATAGGCTTCCATATTTCGGCCAAGCTGTGGCTGAAATACCGTATTAATGAGCCTCTGAAATGTAGCTGGTGCATTTCTTAGGCCGAAGGGCATCCTGAGCCATCCATACAGCCCTTTCTCAGTAATGAAGGAAGTCTTATCTTGATCATCCGGCCACATAGGAATCTGATGGAAGCCAGAATAGGCGTCCATAAAGCTCAGCAGGGCATGGCCGGCCGTAGAATCAACCAGACGATCAATTTTAGGCAATGGGAAGCTGTCCTTAGGACAAGCCTTGTTCAGATTCGTATAATCAACACACATTCTCCAAGTGTCATTCGGCTTTGGAACCATCACAACATTTGCTACCCAATCTGGGTAGTATGTTTCCCGGATGAATTTAGATTAGCAGCTTTTGAACTTCTTCATCAACGGCCTTATTTCTGGCCGGCCCAGATGCCTCTTCTTCTGCCGAATAGGCTTTTGCCCCGGCTCAATGTTGAGCTTATGGACGGCCACTTCAGGGTCTATCCCAGGCATCTCTTCTACAGCATAGGCAAACACATCTTCAAATTCTCGCAGCAACGCAACTAAGGCGTCCTGAATTTCTGATCTCAAAACTGATCCAATTTTCAATGTCCTTTCCGGACGCTCTGGATTCAAGCAAATCTCTACTGGACTTTCCACAGGCTCTGGACGTTCTAGTCCCAGACCCATTATAGCCATTATCTCAGATGAATGCTTTTCTTCTTTAATAGCCAAACACTTTCTCTTCTTGCTAGGCAAAAGCATGGACGGATTGCTTTCAGGAAGAGGCGACTCCTGAACCTTCTCAACTTCCTTCTTTAAGCTCAACAATTTGGCCTTTACTTTCTGGCCGGACATCTTCCTTGTTCCTTCTCTTCCAAGATGATGGTTTGATGTGGTGAGATAGCATTCTCGCAGCTTGCTGATCTCCATAAAGAGATCCAATCTTCCCCATCACACTCAAACTTCATTAACATAGTGGTCACAAGACAGCCTTGATGTGATTTAAGGTAGGTCCCGAGAATGACATTATAAGCGTCAAGTCTCGTACTACCAAAAATTTCACAAAAAGCGTCCTGGCCGCATCTTTTTCTCCAACTCTGACGGGCAATGTGACGGTTCCCATAGGGTGTATGACCCGCCGCCAAAACCATTATAGGATGATTGACCGGCATCAATCATTTTTGTCAAACTTTAACGAGACAAACAATCAGCACTGATTATATCAGTGAGCTTCCAGTATCAATCAAATTCGCCTAACCCTAAGGTTGGCAATCTTCATTTCCACCACAGGATCATCATGGGCGTCCTATCTTTCCCTCGGTCCAGCTCGCTGACCACTATTTTTGGAAAAGGATCAGACTCGGCCTGGTTGTGAGCATAACCTGGCTGAGTTCCCTCAAATAGTTTTTGTGGCCCGATTTGTTGGACCTCCAGCGCAAATCCTCCTGAGAACCTTACACTCATCATCCGTGCTATCTCCGTCCATTTTCTTCCTTGACGGTTATCCCTTTTCTGAAACTTCCTTCCTGACGAGGGAGGTAATTGTTCATTTTCCTTTTCGAGCCAACTCTTCTAGGCTCGCTTCAAATGCTTGCATTCATTGGTTTCATGCCACAATCTTTGTGAAAGTGACAATACTTGCTCTTGTCTCTGTTACGGTAAGGCGTCTTCATCTCGGCCGGCGCCTTTAGCTCATGCTGATCTTTTATTTCCATCAAAATGGAATATTGATCTTTGTTGAACTCTATTGGTTCACTGAGGCCGCCGGCTCTGACCGCCTACTTCTCTTGGACGAAGTGGTCATAGAAGTCATTGCCCAAGTCTCAGCCTTCTTGGGCGGATTCTTTTTTGGCTGAACAGCTTCTTCACTTTCTTCACTTCTGGCTGTTTTGCTTCAGCACAAACCTCTGTGGCATGAATGAATGCTTCAGCCTCCCTCAATGCTTCCGTCAAAGTAGTGATTTTCTTCTTCACCAAATCAAACTTAAAACTTCCTGGTCTTAGCCTCTGATGAAGGCGTCAAACGCCACACCGCATTCAGATCTTGGATCTGCAATGCCTCTAGATTAACCTCTTCACATAACCTCTCAAGGCTCCTTAGGACCTTGGATGACCTTTCCCAGGTGCATGCTTGTTTTTGTTCTTGACGATTAGCCACAAAGTGACTGGTGAATAGAATGCTAAGTTCAGTAAAATTGTTCACTGAGTTAGGGGCAAGTTGTTAAACCATTTTTGCGCTACTCCTTTCAAAGTAGCTGGAAAATTCTTACACCAAGTAGCATCGTCCACCCCTTGGACATACATCTGATGCTTGTAAGCTGATAGGTGATCGTCCGGATCAGTAGTTCCGTCAAAAGGTTCAATGGTTGGGAGCTTAACCTTTGGGAAAGGAGGGGACTCCATGATCCTGACCGAGAAAGGAGTGGGCCAATTGATCTGGAGTGCCGCCACCTGCCCCTCAATGGGTATGTGCTCCTGACGGTACTCTTTCAAAACCGGATTAGATGAGGTGTTAGCTAAGGCTTGACGCCTGTACACCATAGGCTGCAAAACTGTCTTCTCTTGCCTGGCTGGAAAGCTGATGGACCACGGCTTCGCACCACTGTTCTGGACGGGAGCCTTAAGGACGGATCCTTCATATATGGCGTGGAGCCAGAGGCGAACGCTGCTGTGCTGCCGCCCTCTTGGCCTCCAAGTACTCCGGGCATCAGTCTCCATCATGTGACCAGTAGGAGGGATATTATCTGCTGGACGGACCACCAGTTTCCAGTCCATCTTCCTCCTAGAATCACTGACTGCTGGCTGCTTTCCTTTGGAAGGCGGCCTAGTCAATTCTGGCCGAGGTGGCCGACTAGGTCCTGGACGACCCTCTGGGATCGCCCTTTAGTGGCGCAGCTGCCTCTTCTCTCGGACTCATCTGAAAAAATACATGTTGTTCTTAATCTGCTCTTCCATAACAGCGGCCATCCTGGCCTGGAAGTCATTCAATACATTTTCCAAATGACCAGCAGTCACTGGAGTTACAGTCCTACCCTCGAGGTGAACGGCAGCATGGCCCTGATCCCTGCCTCGAGGTGCGTCTCTCGTCATCAACGGTATCATCCACCTGAACTCTAAAACTTCTGTTCCTTGCCACATTCGAAGAGTGACAGTCCGTCATTGTTGCGTCTCCCCACAGACGGCGCCAAATGTTATGTAGTGTAAAACTAGCAAACTTATATCACACTCCCAAAGATGAGTTCTTGAAATTGGAGACTTGTGCAACAATGATTGATTCAAATCCCGAAGCAAACTCCTGACCAGCAACCTGCACAAAAAGGGACCCACCCTGGAGGTTTGGGTGGTATTTCCCCCTCCGAAGCTTAAGTCAGATGTCAGGGATGTAAAGGAACTTTTAGAGAGAGAAAGTAGAGAGAGAGAG
The DNA here is from genome assembly GCF_026745355.1 of Beta vulgaris subsp. vulgaris. Classification (NCBI taxonomy): domain Eukaryota; kingdom Viridiplantae; phylum Streptophyta; class Magnoliopsida; order Caryophyllales; family Amaranthaceae; genus Beta; species Beta vulgaris. Next base: position 24,808,694 of record NC_079208.1, read on the forward strand.
AGAAGAATTTATGACAGAGTAACAGTACTATGCTCTGAAAAACGTACCTTTCACCCTGAAATCAAGGACTATTTATACTGTTTGAAATGACTGTGTGCCTTGATGTACCCTAATTTGGGAGCATCTGATTGGCTAATCAAAGTAGGGGCACGTGCAGTAATTGATTGGTCAGCACACCTCACTTTCATAAAAAGGTGTAGATCATATTTTACTGGGCCTAAGTAGATTTTTGGGGCCAGAAGAGGCCTCTAGTACACTTTCTTCAGAGAAACGTACTTTTAGGCCTGCCCTTCCAGACCCTTTGTACTTTTACCTCTCTGCATGCATGCCACATGTAGGGCTCCGAGGGGGCCACGTGGCAGCACGATAGCCGTTGATTTTTTAGGCTACAACAATGATGATGCGGAAGAAGATCTAGACCCATCTACTTTTAAGTAGTTATAACACCGTGAATCATACATTAGATTTTGTAGTGTCTTATGAACTTCTAAATTTCGATATATTGTATTATGTTTGGTGGATTTAGTAACGATTGATTTTATAATTCTTATTGTTTACACTTTATATTATATAATATGTTAATAAGTTTAAGTTGATTCCTATTTTATCCTTAAATTTGATATGAAAAAACTTTGAAGTTTATACTACATTATTCGTGCTACTAATCTGTGTTATTTTAGATGTCTTCTTCTAGCGGACAAGGTAGAGCTTCAGGAAGCCAGTCTACTCCACATCTGGCAAATGATACTGAGGGCGAGAATCCTTCATCGAATGCTTATATTGTCACCACATAGGAACAGGGTGAAGGCGCGCGTTCTGCAAGCAATCAGCTGGACCCTACTACGCTATGGTAAAAAATGATTTTGATCCATTATGTTTCATATTATAATTTCTATTATTCATCTTAATGCATGATAATTCTTTCTTAGTGTTTATAATATTCATCTTAGTGTTTATATTATCCATCTCAGTATATGCTAATTCTTTCTTAGTGAATGAAAGGTTTTTATTGTGATTATGTTACAAATTTTGTGTTATATTATAATTGTTTTTTTCTTTCTAAGGTTTGACAATAACAAAGTCACTCGATCTATTACGGAATGTTTCAAAGAGTACTGCATTGAGCCATGTAGAAATTGGACTGAAACAAGTCAATCAACAAAAGATCATTGGTTTAATCTTTTCAAGGTTAACACTTTAACTTAATTTTATTCTATCACATATAAGACTATAAATATTTACTCAGTTCCAATGTTTGCATGATACAGCGTAAACACTCTTGGCATTCGGAGTTGGATTCGCAAGTAAGAGAAGGTTTTCAACGCAAAGTAGCTAAAAGACTCAAAGACTTGCATCATTGGGTGACATCGGAAAAAAAAAAAAAGGTGTATGACCAATATGGATGCCAGAGCAAGTACACCAACAACTTATGCAAAAAACAAAAGATGATGAGTTTAAGAAAAACTCATAACAATCGAAAAAGAACAAGAGAGGAGGATCGCTAGAAGGTGTTGTGGAACCTGGACATTGTTAAGGTTCATTTTCTACGGCCGGGTATGCAAGAAGGATGGTGAGTATATTGTTTTTAGTAACCATTTATAAGTTCGATATTTTATAAATTATAAAATAATAATAAAGTTGATTATTTTTTTAACTAGGCTGGAAAAAATGGAGTATTGCCAAAAGCTGTTGATATCTACTTGGAGACGCATTCAAAAGAACGACAACCAGGCCAAGGCAAGCAACTCATTGGCTCCAAATCAAAACAAATCATGGTTAGTGTATTTCATTTGATCAAATAACAAATTATAAATATATTTGGATCGTTGGTTGGATGACATATAATATTTTGATGGTTTGGATTGTTCTTTGGATGATTGGTTGGATGAATGGTTGGTTGAATTATTGGAAAGATTGTTAGATGAAATATAGTTTTTTTTTTTTTACTTTACATGTTTGTAGGCATGAAACTTTTTTTTTTTTGTTCTAAAATATAATAAAAAAATTGCCTTTTTTTTCTAGAAATGCAAGTATTTTAAGCATTAAAGCTTCATTATTTTTGATATTTTTTAGTGTTTAAATTAGTTTATAATTTACTTGTTTCATTATATGAATATTTTGTTTTTTAGTTTTGAGTTATAATGTTGTTGGAATTACAATATTGGATTATTTTGCACTTTGTTGGTATATATATATATATATATTCACTTTTTTTTAGTATAAATTTAAACAAAATTTTGTCTATTTTTTCCTGAAAATATTGTGTATGCATATTAAATTGTTTATTTGATGCAGGATGATTATAATAAGAAATTGGATGATTATAGAGAGAAGGGAGTCAACAAAGATCCCAATGAAATGTACTTTGAGACAGTGGGTGGGAGGAAAAAAGGTTTAATTCCTGGCTTAGGTACAAGCGGTGATCTTCTTTACAAAAAAATCATCAACCCGCACTAGTAGCTCTTCTAGTGTCTACACGCCTTCTATGCTTTCTCAGCTTTCAACTACCGTGGAGCAATATCAGCAACAATTAGCAGATCAGGTGGCTGAATTTCAGAGGCAAAAAAATGAGTAGGAGGCATATCGTCTCCAAACGAAAAAAGGAAAGGGAAGAGGCAAAAAAATACATGGAGGAGAAAAAGACTACAATGGAAGAGTATTCTCAAATGATGAGTCAGTGTGGAGGTACTTTCCCTTTTACCCAACCACGTGACCCACGTGATCCTTCTAGTGGTGGATCAGAATTTCCTTGTAATACTTAGACTTATAGTCTTTTATTAGTATATTATATATTTTGAGAAAAATGATGTTTAATTTGGTTGTTGGAATTACTATTAGATCTATATTTTGGAGAATAGGATGTTTAATATATGCTGTAACAAACCTATTATTTTGATATAAAGTGGAGGATTAGTTTATATTGTGGTAAAAATAATGTTTTTTTTTTAGAAAATAATAGCAAATTACCGACCGAATAACGGTAGGCTTACCCATCTAAATACGTTGTCTAACCTAACAAAAATAGTAGGTAAAATGTAAAAAAAGGTTGGTAATTACCTACTGTTACTGTTAAATTACCGACTGCGACCAAACCGGTAGGTAAATACCAACAGATTGCTTGTAAGTAATTACCTACCGCTTATACCAACCGTGCAGCAGTAGATAATTACCTACTACATCTCAGAAGCGGTAGGTAACATTTTACCGACCGTTTTCCAGTTGGTGATCTGAAATTACCAACCAGCACTATACCAACCGCTAACCAGCGATCGTTCAGTGGTCGGTAAAACTTTTACCGTCCGTTTTTTGTGTTTTACCGACCGATTTAGGCGGTCGGTAAAAACACGGATTCTTGTAGTGCAAAGCAGTGATTGTTACTCATTTGATGTCAATGAAGTTCGAGTGGGATGCGGGGAAGATTGCATCTCTATATGGAGATCACCAAGCAACAAGAGAATGCTATCTTACTACATTAAAACCCTCATCATGGAAGGGAGAAAAGTCATAACAACCAAAGGAATTAGATACTGAGGCGGCCAAGATTGTGAAAGGCCAACTGGATGATCTGGAGACTATTGTGGATAGATCTCAAGCGAAGGCCCCTCAAATGAGCAAACCGTCTATTCTCTTGTCGTGTAAGAAGAGGAAGTGTATGGCCATCAAAGAAGAAAAAGCTTCGTCAGAAGAAGTGATGGCCATCATTGAAATTGGACTAGAACGGTCAGAGCCAGTAGAAGAACCAATGGATATTTGATTATGAAAGAGGACGCGGAAAGTTGGATATGTTCTAGACAAAGCTCAAGGACAAGTTGGTCAAACTATTGAAAGAATTCAAAGACGTGTTTGCATATACTGTAGAAGAGGTGCCGGGAATTGATCTCGAAGTTGGCATTCACAAGATGAACATAGATCCTAATCAAAAGCCAATTCGGCAGATGAACATCAATCCGTCGACCAATAGGTGCAGAAGCTCCTGAAGTCTAAATTCATCAGAGAGATTTATTATCCAGACTGGATAGCAAATGTGGTCATGGTCCCTAAGGCGACAGGAACCTAGAGGATGTGCGTAGACTATATGGATCTAAATAAGGCTTGTCCACAGGACATTTTTCATCTGCCTAAGATAGATCGGTTAGTCGATTCCACGGTTGGGCATGCGCTGTTAAGTTTCATGGATGCCTAATTTGGTTTCCACCAAATTCCGATGTGGCCGGAAGATCAAGATAAGACCTCATTTATCACTGATAAGGGGCATTATGGGTGGCTGAGAATGCCATTCGGCCTTCGCAATGCGCAAGCTACCTTCCAACGGCTAATATTCACAGTTTTCCAGCCGCAGCTTGGGCTAAACATGCAGGCTTATATTGATGACATGATTATCAAAAGTCGGGAGGAGCTGAATCATATTGATGATCTTCGAGAAACTTTCCTAACACTTAGAAAATTCAAGCTGAAGTTGAACCCTCAAAAATGCGTGTTTGGAGTGTTGGCAGGAAAGTTCCTGGGATTCCTGGTCGACAAGAGAGGAATTGAAGAAAACCCTAATAAGATTCAAGCAATTTTAAACATGACATCACCGTCCAAAGTCAAGGAAGTTCAACGTCTGACCGGGTGCTTGGCAGCCTTATGACGCTTTCTTTCTAAATTTGGGGACAAATGTCATCATTTTCTCTCAACGATAAAGAAAAAGGCAAAATTTGAGTGGATGGAATAGGCGGAGCAAGCTCTCCAGTAAGTAAAGGAGCATCTACGACAGTTTCCTCGATTGGTTAGTCCGGTCGAAGGGAAAAAATTGTTTGTATACTTAGCCGTCTCACCTCATGCATTAAGTGCAGTTCTCCTGGCTGAAAGGGAGTTGGTGCAGGTCATCGTTTACTTCGTAAGCCATGTGTTAAAAGACGCAGAATGCAAATATTCATTGGTGGAGTAGTTCGGCCTAGTGCCTCTCATGGCCAGCCGAAAATTGAGGCCGTATTTTCTGGCTCATAGCATCCTTATCTACACTAACCAGCCCCTAAAACAAGTTCTACATAAGATGAATGCTTCTGGACAAATGCTAAAATGGGCAGTGGAGCTGAACATGTTTGACCTAGCATTCTAACCCATAACAGCAATCAAAGGACAAGCCTTGGCTGATTTTATCGTAGAGCTTACTCGGCCTATGATTGAGCCCGTCCAAGACCCAGCTGGGGGCAGGAGACATTGGAGACTTATGGTGGATGGAGCTTCAACTTCTAATGGTTGCGGGGCTGGGATAATTTTCCAATCGCCGGAAGGGGACAAATTTGAGAACGCACTCAGATTTAAATTCCATGCGTCAAACAATGAAGCAGAATACGAAGCACTTCTAGCCGACATAAAAATGTGCAAGGCGGCATGAGCTTTGGAGATTAAGGCCAAAATAGATTCCCTATTGGTCGCCAGTCAAGTATATGGAGATTTTGAGTGTAAAGAAAATTCCATGAGTAAATACATGCAATTAATTCAAGAAGTAAAACCTTTAAAGCAGTTTGTACTCGACCAGATTCCAAGGTCTGAGAATCACCAGGCCGCTGCTCTTTCTAAACTAGCCAGTTCGGCCGAAAGGGATGTGTTGCGGATTGTGTTTTGGGAAGTAAAACCAACAAAAAGCATTGATCAAGAGCAAGTTTTGTTGTTCATCCGAGGAAATGACTGGATGGATCCCATCATTGAATTCAAGAAGACTGGACGCCTACCATCAGACCTCTTGTAAGCTAAGTATGTGAAGGCATGGGACAAGTGGTTTGAGCTCTGGGATGAAACCTTCTACAAAAAAACGTTCAACCGTCCACTCCTGAAGTGCATTACCAGGGAAGACGGATTGGATGTCTTATAAGAATTGCATGAAGGAGCTTGTGCCTCTTACATTGGGGGAAGAACATTGGGATAAAAGGCATTAAGGACAGGGTATTATTGGCCCACCTTAAAAGAAGACGCCCTGGTCTATGCTAAGAAATGTGATAGTTGTCAGAGGCATGGTAACATGCATCAGAAGTCGTCCAACTATCTGACCCCAATCATGTTCCCCCTTCCCTTCGCCAAATGGGGGATGGACATCTTAGGGCCATTTGCTGTAGCGGCCGGCCATAAGAAATTCGTGTTAGTAGCAGTGGACTACTTCACTAAATGGGGTGAGGCTGAGGCAATGAGAGGGATCACCACTAATGATGTAAAAGGCTTTATTTGGAAGAACATCATTACAAGGTTTGGTATGCCCCAGTTTATTATCTTCGACGATGGACCACAGTTTGAGACGCTTAAACTCAAGGATTGGTTGGCCGAGCAGGACAGCAAAGCCCACTTTGCGGCCTTTGCTCATCCTCGGGTAAACGGGCAAGTAGAGGCATTTAACAAGATCCTCTTGAATGGCATAAAAAAGAAGTTGGATAACGCGAAAGGTTTATGGGTAAAGGAACTACAATTAGTTCTCTGGTCGATCAGAACTACGGCCAAGAACTCGACTGGGGAGACCCCATTTATGCTCGTCTACGGCTCATAAGTCGACCTCTGCGAGTCATGTTATATTTAGAGGAAGACGCACGGCTTTGGACCAGGTTCCAGAAGTTAGGGGCAATGCCTGTTAAGAATGCAGTTGTATAAACTTCGAATGGCTCGCGAGTTTAACAAAAGGGTGGCCAGACGACCATTGAAGGTGGGGGGTCTTGTCTTAATGAAAATGTAAGCAATCGGCCGAGCAAAGAAAATGGGCAAGCTCAAGCCAAACTGTGAAGGTCCTTACAAGATCATCCAGGAAGTTCAGAGTGGTACCTTCGGTCTTGAGGCTATGGATAGTGGTCCATTACATCGGACGTGGAACTCAAACACTTGAAAAAAATACTATATCTGATGTAATTAAAATGGAATTTTGTAGCTCTTTACCAAAAAAGTGCCATGGCACATTAATGAAAAAGTAGAAACGTATACATGTATCTTGGCTCTTTGTCAAGCAAAATTCATATAATAGAATACTACTTTTGCCCTATGACTGTCTCTTTACTTGTTATCTCTTACCATTTAATTAGGGGCATCTTACCACCTGCCAAAACGGTAGTCTGAACAAAATACTAAGTAACAAAGTAAAGAATAGCACAAGGAAAATTCCTTAAAATTTACTTCTATTAGGAGATCAACCAAACATGTTATAAATATATAAGGATTTAAACATTACGAAAGCTCTCAAAACTCCAAGAGTTGAAATCTCTTAAATGAAGACGACTTTAATTAAGAAACCTTAGTATAGTGTTCTTACTTTCCGTCAAAAGGCCACTCAAGTAATAACTACCTTAGTAAAGGAATAAGTTATTATAGAACAGGACGGATTACTAATATCCTAAAATATTCTACCTTGCAATGTATGTCACTATCAAGCATGGTCGTTCTCCTTCTCGGAACAAAGAGTTTGCCTAATTCTCTTCGTCCAAGAAGGGGGGAGATCCAATACATGGTGAATGTACAAATAAAAAGTAAGTAGCAAGTCGTCCAAAGTCAAGCGTTAAGAAATGACCTTAGACCGCATACGAACAACACTAACACTGGTGCAAGTTTTGACGAGTAACTTTGACACTTGGTGTTCAAATGATTTCTGGATTTAATTCGTCCATGGTTGGGAACATCCAGATTTTAGGACGAGTAACTTTGTCACTTGATTGTTAAAATTGTATTTTCGATTTAATTCGTTCATGACAATTCGTCCATGATTATTCTCAATTAGAAAAGGTGTTGTGGTACTTGATAAGAAAATTTGCAAACAGAGACAATGATTGGAAAAAATATTCTATTATAAAAAGTCAAAAAAGGATTACAACCTAGGCTACAAAAGAAAGAAAAATTAAACTAAGTACAAAAAAGGCCTACGGCAAAGATGTAACAACAATAGGCCCCAAGGCTAAACACTCTATTTAACAGGGAGGTTTTTGTCGTCGGCCTGAGTCTCTGGGTTGGCTGCTTCCTCCTCTTCTTTGTCGTCCGAAGACTCTTGAAAAACTAGAAGCTCTTCAGCTGGACAGGCTTTGTCAGAGAGCCAATATGCAAATGCGGCCGAGGAATCGGAGAACCGTGAGGAGCTACTTCAGCTGCCCCTTTGCCTTTATATGAAAAGAAGAGAGTCATCAGTATCCCGGACTAGTATGACCACTGCACTTTGCTGGACGAACTCATTGGAAATCCGCCCACGCGCAGGGTTCTAACTAGGTTAGAATAGTAGCACTCACCAGAAGACCGAGAGGCAAATCTATAGGCAGGGGGCATTTGGGATACCAACCCTGCTATCGGCTCGAAGAAAGCCAAGTCGTCCTTAGCCGCGTTCGACTGAGAATTCTGTTCTCCAACCCCATCGACCTCGTCCAGAATAGCTACCGCGTACGGTTGTTTAGAGGCTATAGAGGGCACCAAGCCGATCTTGCCGAAATATGGTATCATTGCCTTCTTCTCTACCGTTGGAGGAACCTAAACCTTTGTTAAGGTGGGGCAATCTACTATTGTTTTCTTGGATGTGAAGCCTTTGGATCTTTTAGGAGGAGAAGCCTCTCACGCGGAAGACGGCCCCTTCTTAGTGCCCGCTTTTTCCCCCAACACTTTTGACGTTCGGGCATTTTTTTGAAAAGAAGAGAAGACAAGTAGGAAAGGTGAGTGTCAAAGAAAAGATCAAAAACATATTGCTTCTCTGACGAAGCCTACCCAAAGAAGGAGACTGGCCGAAAAAAGTCCTAGCCGCTTTCCAGTTGGAAGTAATTCGTCCAGAAGCTGAGGGTTGCTCATCCAGGAACTAATAAGCATATTGGCTCTCTGACAAAGCCTGTCCAAAGAAGGAGACCGGCCTCCAGAGGCCTGGCCGCTTTTCGGTATAGGGCAAGATCCGTCTAGAAAACAAAAGTATAATTTCTGGACGGATATTAGGTGGGAAAGGAGGCCAGCAAGAGAACTTTGACCGGCTTGCACTCTGGAAAGGACCCTGTCAAAAGAAGAAATTATATATATATATATATATATATATATATATATATATATATATATATATATATATATATATATATATATATATATATATATATATATATATATATATATATATAACAACTCACCAATGTGTCCGTCCTTTTTTCCGAACCGGACTTGTTGTACTCCTTCCACAAAGAGCTCGTGAATTTAGACATGCTGATGTCTCCCGTCCAAGATCTTTTTAGGATGGCTTTAGTTGGTGTTGAAAAATACAAAAAAAAAATTCAGTAAAACAAAGTTCCTGGATGAAAAGCTTTACTTAAGAAGTAAAGTTATACCTCTATCATCGGCCTGCTGCAAGCTGGTGACAACCAGGAAATTATTGTCATAGAACATTGAAAGGGATCCAATTGGACGGACCCTTAAAGGACGAATTGTTTGGGGAAGAATACTCCGATATTTTGAAGTATTCTACTAGTTCCTCGGTCGAAGCATCCTCAAGCTCTACATAAGAAGATGTTTGTCCTGTGTTGGTTGGAGCCTGGCTAAAATAGCGGCATCTTCTAGCCACTGCCTCGTTGGGGGCCTGGATGAACAGGAACTCTGCCTTCCATGAATGCATTTTTGAGGTCTCTTCCCAAGGCATCAGGAAGCCATGACAGATACAAACATTGAACCAGGCTCTGTCTACTGTCTTAGGGACCTTAGATACATAGTGTATTTGAGTAAAAGCGGCCAAAGAGGGGTTAACACCCTTTAACTCACAGATGGTTTAGAAGAAGGGGATACCTGTTGGAATTACTTGGATGGTTGAAGAAAGTTATCGAGATCTTGGACAAATACTCTTTCTCTCTCTATAAGTTAAGTAAAAAATTCGGTAGAGTCTCTCTCTCTAGAAAAATTCTCTCAAGGTGTGAAAATGAATTCAAAAAGAACAAAGGCATGTATTTATAGGGAGGTAAAAATGACCTCCCCATCCGATAAAGATAATTGTTGCATTTAACAAATCTCTGTGGGTTGACCTATTGAGGCCCGCAATTTGGTGCCATCTTCATCTTGAAAGGGTTAGGGCAGTTCTCGTCGGTTAAAAGAGAATTCCAACCGTGTTGGGGCCTAAATCGTAAAATTCCTCTTTGAAGGGCAAATGTTATAACCTAAAAATTAACGGTTATAAGTAGGACATGTGGCTCCATCTTGCCCCTACACGTGTCACTTTACTGCTGTAGAGAAGTACATGGTCCAAAAATTGTATGGCCTAAAGTACACCTTTCTGAATAAAAAGAGTTGTACTAGCCCTCCTTTTGGCCCAATCTGTACTGAGGCCCAACATCTACAAAAAGCAGTTTTAGAATGGATGATGTGTACTCTCCAATCAATGATCGCCACGTGTCATAAAACTATTGCTCAAGCAATCAGATCCTCCCAAATTAAGGTGACATCAAGGTACAACATTCACTTCAGACACTATAAATAGTCCTTGAAATCAGGGGAAAGGTACGTTTTTCATAGCAGTGTATTGTTATTCTTCCATAAATTCTCTCTCTCTCTACTTTCTCTCTCTAAAAGTTTCCTTTCTACTCCTGATACCTTACTTAAGCTTCGAAGGGGAAAATACCACCTAAACCTCCAAGGTGGGTCCCTTTTTGCAGGTCTGAAGGCGGAGCTTAGGTTTCGGATTTGGGTCCATACATTGTTGCAGAAGTCTCTTATTATAGAACCTACTGTTGGGGATAGTAGAATTAATTTACGAGTCTAGCACTACGTAACAGTTCCATCAGCTAAGTTGTTCCCTTCGTAATCCATAATAGCAGTCATGCAGGTTTCATGATTAGGTGACTATTCATCTTCTTCTAATCTAAAATCGGAGTCACCCCACATGGCAGCTATCATATCCCTCTTTGAACACTTTCTTATCATTGCTCTTTGATACCTTATCCTTTCACTCTGGATAGTCACAAAAAATATCGCCTAAAATCTCCACACTTGGATTAACCTACACTTGAAGGGTTACTTTTCTTAAAATTCTTACCTTTGAGATTCTTATGTTAATGCCTCTGAAAACGCTTAGCCATCATAGCTCTATCGTCCTCTTCTTCTTCAACTTCTCCCTTCAAGAAAACACCTCGAACTAGTCCTGTGCCACTCTTAGGCTCAACCAGCATTTTATTAGTCATGAGGGAACCAATCACCTGTTTTAGACTCAGTGTTGTGAGATCTTTTCCTTCATAGATAGTAGTTATGTTGGCGCCGTCCATACATCTACGAACTTATCAACATTTTTCTAACCAAACCTTCATTATAAAAAGTTTTTCCAAGAGATTTTAAACCATTCACTATAGTAAAAAACTACCCATAGCCGGGATTTTATTTCGCCTATGTCGAATGAGCGCATATTTGACTGCCCCCATTGTAAAGTTTTATTGAAAACATTTTGTATTGAAAGAAGTCACCAACAAGTATTTAAAAGAAAACTCATAAACCTAATTGGATATTTTGGAACTAAGGGACATCTTAGAGACTTATCCAATGTAGATTTCCCGTCATGACTCCATAGATGGTCAAGAACCATAAAGTGAGTACAAGAGTAAGGGTACTACCACGTTCCGGAACCACGTTCACCCATTATTGGCCTCTACTAAATATCGATTCACAACAAGTTTTATGCAAAAGAATAACCACATAAAATTTTTAATCACACAAAAAATGATTAGTCTAGATTGGTTCAGGTAGCACGTCAAAGACAACCTTTTTGATGGTATGTTATTAAACAATTAAGATTACAGGGATCCTATGAGGTTGTACAAGTTCTCTAATTTAGTTAGAACATCTATTGAATTCTTGATTAACAATAATATACAAGATGATAAATATATCGATTTTTTCATTAGGTATCCCTAAGGTGTCACGAAATGCACCAGATACCCTTGTTATTTGGAAAATGCATAAAATGCCCCTAATGTATGATTGATTTGCACTAGATGCCATTAATGACGAATGGCGCTAGGTTGTCGTTAATTCATATTTACACATTTGCCCTTAGCCACAACATCATCTTTGTAACTCATATAAACCTAAAAATTTTGTCTTTAACAACAATGGTGACACTCTCTCTTCCTCAACTTCACTCCCATATTTCTTCAAACCCCCAATAGTTTGTATAACAATGGTGACACTCTCTCTCCTCATCACCTTCACTCCCACATTTCTTCAAACCCCCAACATCCATATAACAATGGTGACACTCTCTCTCCTCCTCACCTTCACTCCTATATTTCTTTAAACCACTAGCTGTATAACAATCGTGACACACTCTCTCTCCTCCTGAACTTCACTTCCATATTTCTCCATACCCCCAACATCCATATAACAATGGTGACACTCTCTCTCTCCTCCTCACCTTCACTCCCATATTTCATCAAACCTCCAACATCCCTATAATCTGATACACCATACACACATATACGTAAGCAACACCCTCACTCTCTTCTAGTCTTCTCCTTCCTTCCACAACAAAACTCAACCTCGAAAAGTCAAAAATCAATCCAAACTATCCCTCTCTAACTCACATCAACTCCCAAAATTCTATGTCAAACAACAATGGATTCACTCTCTCCCCTACTCTTCCTTCTCCTCACCTTCAGTCCCAACATCGACCATCATCCTCCCTCCACCACCCCATAGCTCTCATTACTTGTTGTATCCACTTCACTATTGCCTTCCCTAAATCTATCCTACCTAGTTGGTCCACATTTCGATGAACCTCCTTCTTGTCACTCAAAGTTTTCTTATTCGTCGAAATTTCTCCTTCTTTGCTTCTCCTTTTCTTTGATCCAACATTGCAACAAATAGTGTTACTTCTAAAAATCGAGGTATTACACTAAGAATTCTAGCGTTGTCAAACTCCCGAAAAACTAAGGTATATCGTTGCTTGCATTGGGAATCAAACTCAAAATGTGTACTTAACTTGACGATAATGTTGAAGAATTAGAACACACAAAATAGAACATTTGTGTTTGATCGATGATTTTGCCCTAAAACTCCATTATCGCGAAATTAAGGAGGAAAGAATGAAAGATTATGCTTGGGCATGCTTTGGCGATTCTATACTCTAATCTGACCAACAAGTACAAGCTTGTACGTGAGAAAATCTGATGGCACGGACGGGGGAGGGGTTTTTCGGGGTGGCAAGGGAGGGGGACGTAGAGGGGTGGCATGGGAGGAAGGATGTAGGAAGAAGAAACAAAAAAAACAAAGTTAATTAGGTTTAATTATGTTTGATTATGTTTAATTATATTTGATATGTTTAATTTGGTTGATTCAGGCATAGTGACTAACGGCAGTATAACGACGTCCATCATTAATGGCATCTGATGCAAGTCAACCACGTGCGGGACCTTTATAAACCAACGATGATCGAGACGACTCGATTTGCCTTTTCCTTTCCTTTTCTTTTTTATTTTCAAATTTGCTAATTTTTGTCGTTTTTGTGAGAGCGTAAGAGAGTCTTAATCATCATTATTATGTGCAGAACTTTTGGCATAACATATTGGGTTGTTTTCAAGTTGAAAAGATCGAAAAAAAGCAAGGAATTCACTTATTGAGGCAGCCGTCCGATCCTATCGGGTAATCCCGCCCGATCGGGTCCGCAACCAAAATGTTGGGCACAACAAAAGGCAACGCTCGACACACTATCGGTCTTTTTCACCTGGTCGACCCCATGACCATTTAAGGGGTGAAGAAAATAAGAAAAAATTTAATGCTCGCCCGATTGCATCGGGCCAACTTCGCTTGATTGGGCCATGGCCCAGCGGGCTACTTTACGTCACCCGATTCTCTCTCTTTCACTCATTCCTCTCATTTCTCTCTCCTTCGAACCCGAACCCCCAATTCTCTCATGTGCTTCCCCAAATTCAACTTCCATCATTGAAGATATCCAATGAAGTTGCTTCAATCTTTATAAAAACACTCATCTCATCATCTCCTACAAATTTATTCTCTGCACTTTCTTTCACTCCATCTCTCACATCTATCATCGTCCTCCTTCCTTCCACCATTAAAGTAAGTGATAAACCTTGGAATTCTCATACACTTCCTTCCACCATTCAAATGAGTGAGAAAACTTGAACACCTTAAGGGTATCTATAGGCTAAGTATAATAGCTAAGAGTCCTAAAATAACAAAGAAATAAGCTAAACTCCTAAACTAAGCAAGCTGAAACTGCCGGCTAGAGTTATGCGACAAAATGGGAGCTTCTTTGCTATTGGATGCTTGGAAATAAGTTGTAACAAGTAGGAAGCTTTCCTACACATGAAGATTGATCCAACCAGAGAAATCACATAAAATGCTGCAAAAACCTTTTGTTCAGGTCAAACCCAAAGGGGTTGTTCACACGCCAATCAACCTTCTTTTGTAGCTCAGCAAATAGGAAGCATTCCTAGATAAGAAGGAAAGCTTGAGATTAGACCAAACTGAGCAAGTAGCTTAAGCAGCTCCATTACGCAGCTAGTATCTTGAATCGTTTATGAGGTGTGTTTGCATCGTTTGGTATCAAGAGCCTTAGGAACTTATCCTAAAATCTTATCCTTCGAAACAGATTTCCTAGGTAAAATTTAAGCAAATGTTTCTCCTAGTATACAACGTATTTTTCAGAATTTCTTGGCTTCAAAGTATAAATTGTTATGTGTAGTTTCATACTGGGAATTTTGGTAAATTTTAGATATAAGTTGCTATTAATTTGAGCACATATTTGTCAAGGTGTCTAAAACCACTTTAATTTGTACCAGTTTTAGCAAAATAAACACTCCGATTCGTTGGCTTGGAATTTTTTTTTAAAACTTTGGTCAAGTGTTTATAACATCTAGGAATACGTTCTCAAAAAAATTCATTTAATTTTTAGTTGTTTACTTTAATTTTGGAACACAAACTTAGAAATAAAATCTGAGTAGAGTTAACTGGTTTGTGGTTCAAAGTTGTTATTCGATTCCTCTTCGTATTATGAATTGTTATATTGAGAAAACAGAGTATGAGAAGGCATGTGCAAGAATGGAAAAATCTCAGCAAGCATTGCAAGATATTAGGAATCCACCATCCTTAGAAGAAACAATGGCATGATTACAAAAAGGGAAGGCAGAGATTGAACTGTGTATTCAACAACGAAAAGAGAAACTTTGTTAAGAAAAATTTGATGATCTTGTTTCTATTATTGATGATAAATAGGAATAAATCATATATTCTCCATATTCTATTCATGAGGAGCATATTATGAACACTCCAATTGAGAAGCCACAAAAACCTGAGTTGTTCATAAAGGAGAAAGTAGTAAAGCTGAGCATTCATGTTGATTCATTAGTTTCCTTAGAACTTATGCTCATATTAAAGCTACTTAAGGTTATATGTATGGTTTTGCATCTTATCTTATAATTTCATGAAACAATACAAGTTTAATGTTTTTGTCATCCGCATGCATGATATGGATGGTATCTTGGATGAACTTGAGGACAAGTTCTTTCAAAGAAGGAGAGATTGATGTAAAATGGTTTCGCATTTCTTCTTTAGTTTTTTTTTTTTGTTTTGTATTATATTGAGTTGTATTAAATTTGATTCTGTAAACCTCCTTATTTAAGTAATTAGGTTCGATTAGAGTTGTTTAAGTTAAGTCGAAAGTAGAAGAGAAGTGAAGACGTTCATGTTCATCCGGAGATTCTGGCGCAGGAAAATCGTTTTGGTTGTAAGCAATCCATAAATCATTTTCCACTGATTTTCTTTGTTGGATGTTTAACATCTTGAAGTTTAATCCTACAAAACTTAGTGAGATTTCATGAAGAAACGAAGTTGCAGTAGCCTTCCAATTGAGACGTCATTTCACTAATTATGACAAATGAATAAGAAGCTATGTAGGTCAAGCAAGCAGTTGTCCATGGGTGGTGGTAAGGTGTGTGCTTGAGGTGCTTTATGCTAATTTGTGTTGGTTTAGTTCTAAACAAGCTTTAATTTCACTAATTATGTTTATTAGTTACTTAGCTCCCAAATCAGTGTTTATAATCTCGATTTTGCGCGGCTCAGTTTTAGTTTGCTTAGCTTAGGAGTACTTTGGACGTGTGATATATGATGTAATAAGCTCTTAGCTTAATAATAGAAATACTTAAGTTTACTTGCAGCAATGGAGCCAATGACAAGCTTTTCTTCCTAAATAGGCGTGTAAGAGCCCCATTTGTGCTGATTTGGGCAAGTGTATTTTGCAGCAAAGCAATGATCTCTTTCCTTGGTTTGAGATGTCATCATGTATAGGAAAGGTTCGTATTGGTTCCCTCCTTATAACACACGTCCAAGTGAAGAAAGGAAGCTAGTAAGTGTGTTGATTTCCGTTAGCTTTAGGAAGATATTTTATAAATTTTTTGCTTTGTTTATTCGTTTAGTAAGTTTAGAAACTCCATAAATACCCTTAAGGTATTCATATGTAGTGTGTGTTGTTGTTGAATGAAATAGTGAGCTTTGAGCTTGTTATTGAGTTGTTAACTCGAAATGCACTAGATTATGACCTTGTTTGTAAATCTTGAACCGCGACTTCAAGAGAACCTGATTGTGCAAAACCGATATTTGGGAGCCTATCTAATTACTTTCTTTCATTATTGTTTCTTAAACATAAAAACATAAAAAAGAGGGGTGAATTTGTGAGGTGTATTCGCATCAGTTTCCTCAACTAATCTAGACTAAACTTTTTTTAGGGTGCAGGACATTTTTTTATGGTTATTCTATTGCATAAAAAATTGATATAAATCGATATTAAGTAGAGGCTAATAATGGGAGACATGGTTCCTGACCGTGTTCGTTCCCTCACCCCGAACCTAATTTGTGGTTGATTGACCATCTATGGAGTCAGGATGAGGAAATCTACATTAGATAAGTCCCTAATTTGTCCCTACCATTTTCCAATATCCAATCAGGTTTATGAGTCTTCCTTTAAAGACTTGTCGGCGACTTCAAAATATATTCAATAAAACTTCTACAATGAGGTAGAAATAGGCGCTCATCCCACGTAGGCGAATAAAAACACGCCTACAAATCGTATTTTTTGAGTTTCACCTACTCATTTAAAAAATTGATTTTTTTAAATCCTCCCAGTGGAGTCGCCAAATTGTAGGCGCATTTTTATTTCGCCCACGCAAGATTAGTACGTATTTTACTAACTCAGTTTAAAGGTTCTGTATTGAAAAAATATTTTGAAGTTGCTAACAAGTATTTAAAGGAAGATTCATTAACCTAATTAGATATTGGGAAATCGTAGGGACAAATTAGGGACTTATCCAATATAGATTTTTCCGTCCTGACTCCATAGATGGTCAACGAACCCTAGATTGAGTTCTGGGGGTGAGCGTACGAACACGATCAGGAAGCATGTCACCCAGTATTGGCCTCTACTTAATATCGGTTCATGTCAATTTTTATGCAATAAAATAATCATAAAAACATTTCATGCACCCTAAAAATAATTTAGTCTCGATTGGTTCAAGAAACACAAAAAAAGACTATTTTTTTAAGTGACATGTTATTAGGCAATCAAATTACAAGGAACTTAACAGGTTGTTCAAATTGTCTAATTAACATTAGAACAATTCTTTAGGCCTTTGATTAACAAAAATAACATGTGGGATGCTGAAAGCATTAACCAGACGATCATGTAGCATGCATATGTACGTAAAAACAAATTGAAAAGAAATAAAAGGATTAGAGTGTACAAATGAACGTTTTTTATATAAAAGATCTACATCAGGAAAGAATAGTTAGTAACTTCAATATAAAAATAGTGAATTTATTCAAGGACTCACTAGATTATACCATGGCTTGGGTCTGAGAGATTGACAACCTTCGAAACGACAAATCGTGATGCCTGAAGAAGGTATGTGTTTTGAATGTCTGCATGTGTTTGTTTGTATGTGTTTTTGTGTAGAAAAGTATGAAAGTATGAGTTTTGTAAAGAGGTTTTGTAAGTGTATTTGTAAAGTTCGAGAGTGTGAATGTTGTAATGTAAAAAGTATGGAAAAACCGTGTGGAAAAAATGTTTCTTTGATTCAGGAAATCAAGACCTAATTAAAGGAAAATTAAATATGTGTGTCATGCAGAGAGTGCGCTAGGCGCACGTCTTTGTCTGACACATAAATACACATGTCAGAATGTGCGTCCAACACAACATGACCAATCATTTGCCCTCACATGGCACGCGCTTTTGAAAGAGATAGAATTGACAAGCTATGTTTCACAGAGAGAAGTGCGGCTGACGCACGAATCTGTTTGACACACAGGGCCACGTTTCAGATGCACATTGGTCCTTGCTTTCTACACGTTTTGACAGCTTTCTTATAAAACACGTTTTAACGATTTTATTTTTTCTTTTTATTTCGGATTTTCGAATCTAATTATATAAATATTTTTGAAAAATATTTATCGATTAAAATAAAAATAATTAGTTATCATAAATAATCAATTATTGGGCTTTTTCAAAGGATTGGGCTCAAAACATCATTTATGCGCTCAAAGTGTAATTAATTATCAAGAATAATTAATTGGGCTTTAAAATAGGACTTTAATAATAAAATTTGACACTTTAAAAATAGTTTTGTGATGGTTTTTTGGACCTCTCTCCCCTTGGGTCGGTCCGATTAAAACCGCGATACGTTTCATCACCGGATCCATAAATGGAGAGACACGATTATGTGTCAACAGTATTAAACTTAATTTGCCTACAACTTTATGATCACTTCATAGCTATTTGGTTTTGTTTCATCAAATATGTTAGTGAAACTTGTATGTGTATGTTAACGAGTCAGCTTGTTTGGAATGTTTTGGTAATCGTTATGAGGAAAGTTTCCTTGTCCAAGTGGCTTCTAAGCTTTGCTCAACACTTTGAGGCTATTTTAGAGCTTTCAAATGTCATGTATAATACCACCGTGCAACTTTTCTTTATCGAGCACATCCCCTTTCCTCCGCAAAATAGCCCAAACCCTAGAAACCCCAGAAACCCTAAACAAGCCCACCGCCCAGCAGGCTCCCTGGTTGCCGCAGGTCGCCAGCAAGCCTGCAGCAGCCTCCTCCGTTGTGTTCATGTAGGCAGTTTCCCCCCTCCTCGTTTACTTGCGTCGAGTCCACCCCCTCCCCTGCGTCGAGTCCAACCTCCTCCCCTGAATCGTTCCCCGGTTTCCCCCACCCCGCCTTCCCTTTCCCCTCTTTCCGGTTGTCGCTGGTGGTTGTGCACTTGCCGCTGACGGTTTTCGCATCCCTTTAACCCCCGCTGTAGGTTAGATTGTTACCCTACCATTGTTTCCGTCCATTTCCTAGTTTTAGTTTCTACTGCCCCTCCCTTGTTTTACTTTTCGGCGTTGGTGAGGCGGTTTCGCCCAACCCCTTCTCTTGTTTTAGTGTCGGTTTTTGGTGGTGCGTTTTGGTCAGGCCTTCCTGTCGTTGTTTGGTTATGTTGAGATTCGTCGGTTCTCCGTGTTGCTCATCCCCCTGTAGTTGTCCATGGTTCCCGTCCCTGTTTTAGTGTCCCTGTTTAGTGTTATAGCTATTATAGGCTCCCCCTCCCTTGTTTTAGTTCCAAGCCTCCCTTTCCCCTCCCCCTTGTTAGTGTCGGGCTTCCCTTCCCCTCCCCTCTTGTTAGTGTCAGGCTTCCCCTTCCCCTCCCCACTGTTATGGTTGTTGTAGATCAGTTTGGCCCTTCCTTGAAAAGTGTGTTTACTCTCCGAATAATAGGAGTGTGTTGGTTTTATCGAATTGTTAATGATGTTGTCAATGGTTGGTTATGGCCATCGACAATAGTTACCAGTTGGGTCAAGAATGGTGGTTCAAGGTTATCACAATTGTATTTGTTGGTTTTGGGGACTATGTGATGAGGGACAAGGTGCATAAGCATGAACGAGGCGATGACGAATTTTCATGGTTGGGACGTTTGTTTTCCGATTTCGCAAATCGGAGGTGTGTATGAGAGCTTGACTTGTTCAGCTCTCTTATTAGCTTGGCATTGATATCAATTGTCTTTGCCTTGAAAACTTCAAATCTGCAGGCGGCACCCCAGTTGCAACTGGGGGTTTTCAGTACGCCTACTCATCGGCGTTTCTCATACTTTATGGAGAGACCTGCTATACTCTCGATAGAGAGTAACAAGTCACAATGAAATGTGACTCATAGGATCGATCATGATCTCATAATCCCAAGCGATAGCCGATCGTCGGGATTATCAGGCGGCGAGACGCGATGCTCGCCGATGGTTGTTCGTTGTCCGAATCGTGATCGTCATCCGCCTCTTCTATTATATTCATCAGCCATTCGAGGACTGCATCCATCACAGGCTCTGACCCGCGACGCCCCCCTTCCTTTATATTGTATCGCTTTTATTTACTTTTGTTCTACGTGGTATTTACGAGCTTCTAAAGCTCCTTTAGGTTTGTTTGTTTGTATTAGTTTGGATTGTATTAGCATTATGTTGTACTTCCTCTTTTAATTAATTTACGATTTCTCGATGTCAAAAAAAACAAATGTCATGGATAGCCCTTAATGAGCCCAATTTAAAGGCTATAGTTGACACTTTTAGTCCTGAGATCAAGTCTGAAATCGAAAAAAATTTGTGGGAAGCCTCTTGGGTTCACCAAGGCTCTCTTAGCTTCATTATTACAAAGTCGTGTGTTGTTCGCAACAATGTGTTTCCTTAAAATATGTAATTTTTCAATCAACAAAAATAATTAATTATATTTGGACACTTCTCTAGATACATTATTGTTCATATTTTGCTGTGAGTTATATCTGATGCACTCTCAACTATTATAAAGGTAACACTATTTAAGATTTCCAATGTACCTGATTATTGGTACATTTGAGGCTTTAAAAGGAACAGTTTACATCTTAGATAATATATATATTCCTAGCAAGCACTTTCAACTTTTGTTATATTGCATACCAATTTTTGTGAAGGTAACAATTACTTTTATTGTATTGCATAGTATGCATTGCCATAGCTTATTATGTATCTTTGTTTGACGTTTTTAATGTTTAGAAAGGAAGTTATTTGAGGTTTTTGGCTATTGACAATAGTAGAGGAAGGGAAAAGAAGAAACCGTGTGAAAATAGAAGAATAAAGAATTCAATTATTCCACAAAAAAGGAATGATTAATTTATATAGTTGGCATATACAAGTAATAATTTAGTTAAAACCACATGAACTAACTAACTAAGGACTAACCAATAAGGATGAATTACAAACCCACCCTTACTAATAATTACCTTTGCTTTTTGGTTTGTGCGCAGTCCAATAACTACTTACTATAAATACGGGGTTATATTGAAAATTGAAACTAAGTTTGACTATTAAAAATAAAAAGTCAAAACTCATAGTTACCATTAAGAATATATATATATATATATATATATAGGAACAAGATCTTGTGAAAACAACTCTTAATATGAAAACTGAAAACAAGATATCTGGACCATTGATTTTGATCGTGCGGCTTATATTCTCAATTACTCTATCCCACTCTCACGGTCCCTCTCTTCTCATAAAACTCCACCCACTCTCTCTCTCCTCTAAAGATCCAACCCACTCTCACAGTTCCTTCCATTTATTCTTCTCTCTCCTCCATCAATGGCAGAAAAGATTTAAATCTCTACTTCTCTCTTTACTTCTCTGCTCTAATGCATGCATCCCAAAACAACTCCAACAACAATTAATACCACCACCAACAACAGCAACATTGCAATACACAACACACAACACAGGGAAGGGAAATTCCCTTTATTACTTTGCCGGACCACCACAAGGCGGCATTAACAACTCCAACACGCGGGGATCGGAGCAGTAGGTGTACCACGAAACACGTCAAGGAAAACAGGTGGATCGAGAGAAAAGAGAGACACGAGCTTAGATCAATTCCTAAAATGACGAAAATAGTAGGTGAAATTGGTGATATCTCGTTCGATTTTTATCATCTTCTCTATCTTTTGTGGACCTTTTTTAGAGATTTGTCATCAATTCATCATCAAATTCATCATTTCCTCTAATTTCCTGTATTCTGATTTCTGAGTGTTCTTTCTCGATTTTTTTGTATTATGTTACAACTAAATAACACTCAGAATTCAGAAAAATGTATTATGAGTACAATTAAATCAGAATTGATCTAATACATCAATTTCCTCTAAAATTCGAATACTCAGAGCATCTTTCTCGAATTTTATGTATTATTTTATATTCTCATTTTTATGTTGTATTACTTATGTTGTGGTTATTTAGTTGTAATTTCCTATATTCTGATTTTTGAGTGTTCTTTCTCGATTTTTCTTTTTTGACTTTTCATATTTCATTGTTTCAAATTATCTCTGTTTTGATTATTGATTGAGGTTGAATAATTTTAAATTTCTCTATTTTCTGGTTTGAGAGCTATGTGGTTTGATGAGTAATTTTTAATTTTTTGATAATTTTAGAACCGAAAATGAACAACTCAATAGTAAAATGAGACAAAACAAAATTAAACATGCCCAAAAACAAAAGTTAACATATAAGGTTAGTTAACCCTTGAAATATATATAGTTAACTTAGATGTGAAAGAAGTTACTCTTATAGCATATAAAGTTACCTTAAAAGTGCTAAAAGTTACCCTTGAAATATATATAAAATTATCCTAAACTTGCTAAAAGTTACCCTAAAAATGGTAAAAATTATCCTAAAAGTGGTAATAGTTACTCTTATGATAAGTAAAGCTATCCTTGAAATATATAGAACTATCCTTAACATAATAAAGTTACCCCAAAACTGGCAAAAGTTACCCTAAAAGTGTTAAAAGTTACCCTAAAGGAGTTAAAAGTTACCCTAAAGGAGTTAAAAGTGACCCTTGTTTTCAGTTTTCATATTAAGAACGGTTTTCAGCGGATCCCGCCCCTACATATATATATATAAATATATATATATATATATAAATATATATATATATATATATATATATATATAAAGGAGGAACTTTTCGAGAGCATAGAGTGTGCCACATAGGATTGCCATGTCATCAATTTTATTTTTATTTTTTACAAAAATAGAGTTCTTGATAGATTTAAATACGTATAACAAGCTTTGGATAAGCAAAAATTAGAGTTTCATGTTGAATGAACAACTTAAATGATTATATTATGTAATTTGTATATAACTTTGTTACGTAATGTGGAATATTATAATTTTTGTACCATTGGATAGTCCTCGAAATATGCTTGGAAATAAGATCCATATATAATATAGTTCTACAACTTATGAATAGAGGGCGCCACGTAGGATTGTAATGTCATCAATTGTTATTTTCATTTTTTTTACAAAAATAGAATTCTACATAAATTTAAATACATAAAAGGAGCTTTGGATAAGTGAAATAGAGTTTCGTGTTGAATAAACTTAAATTATTATATTATATAATTTATATATAACTTTTGCTACGTAATTCGGAATATTATAATTTTTGTACCATTGGATAGTGCTCGAATTATGCTTCAAAATAATATCTATATACAATATAATTCTACAACTTATGAGTAGAGAGTACCACGTAGGATTGTCACGTCATTAATTTTTATTTTAAATATAAAAAAAAATAGAGTTCTACACATATTTAAATATATAAAAGGAGTTTTGAATAGAGAGAAATTAATGTTTAGTTTTGAATAAACAACCTAAATTATTATATTATGTAAATTGAATATAAATTTTGCTACCTAATTCAAATCATATTATCATTTTTTACAATTGGAGAGTGCTTGAAATATGCTTCAAAATGAGAACCATCTACAATATAGTATTACAACTCATGAAAATATTTATAATTTGATGAATGGTAAGACATTTTTTAGTCTTTCTTTTTGATAAATATAATAATACTTAAGCTATAAGTATAGTGTACAACATGTGTGTAACATCCCAAATTTTCCCGACCAACTTACAAAGGATTAAGCACAGCAAAAGAAACTCTAGTCAGGATAACCCATACTATTACCATCACACTCGCCAAACTATATCGGATAGTGAATAACCGCGACTAGTCCGGAGTACATTTTTCCGCTGATTTCATATAAATTTCACACTTATATTTCACACTTATATTGACCATACAGGTACACTCAAGCACTAATATAAATCAGTATATACTAATCTGATAATCCGACTTTATTACTTTACTCCATCTATAGTCATTAAACGAAAATTATTTATAAAACGCATCCTTGATACATTACTAGGTAAGCTTACTTCAATACTCTCCATTTCATTAGCATTGGTCAATTATTTTAGAACTATTCCCAGCGCCAACCAACTCACACACATCCTTTATTTAAAAGTTAATCAAATTGAATATCTTATAAGTTAACTTTGATTAACTCAACTCTTAATCAATAATCAAAAAGTGAGTAATGTCTTACTTTATACCCAACATATTAGTAGTTTACCTCTACTGCACTACTATCTTTATTGAGTAACTATTATTTAAAGAAATAAACATCTCAACCCCTTTTTAGTAACTCTAAATAGGTGCTCTTACTTTACTATATTAAGCCGTTTATAGGGTATTTCCTCATCACATTAACTCAATTATATTAGCAGATGGACCTCGCAAAAGAGTTTACTTCTAACAATCTTAATATTATCAACACTTAATGAATCCTTTTTCTTTCTTTAGTTAATTAAACATACATAACCAATTCATTCTTAAAAGTTATACAAATAGTCATTGGCCGGCTAACTAATTTATATATTTAGAACTTCTTAATTGTGATACTTTTAACTTACCAAGAATAGTAAACTAAAATTACTACTATTCTTGGCTATACAAATATCGTAGAAAAATTAACAACATTCTACTATCATTAGGACCAAAGGAACTTACATTACCCTTACTAACTTATAGCCTTTTAATCTTATTAACTTCAATGACACACATAACTCAACTTATTCAATCACTTTAGTTAACAATCATCAACACCATAACAATAATGATACTCGGGAACTATTCCCACTGATTTTTGAAAAATAAACTAATTCGACTAACTTAGTTAATATAAACCATTCCATAGATACAAATGACAATTTGTAATTAAGAACATTAATCTAATTGTATAACTTACTATTCAATGTAACTAGAAATCAAATTGATAATTTGATTCCAAAACTAGAAATCAAATTGATAATTGATAACAGTAGTAACAACTCATAACTAGGGTTAGTACCTTCGGTACTCGGTGTACCACCAACACCGAGACGGCGACGACAGCAGCGCAAGACAACCGCGGCAGCAGAACAATAACAGCAGCACACACAGCGGAGAGATATGGGGTTTGGCTTTGCTTCTTCAATTGATTTAAGAATCAGAAACCCAATTTGAATGATTTGTGATGATTTTGTGACAAAGCTCTCTGGAACTTTAAGACACGAAGTAAGAGGAAGAAGGCCTCTGGTTGTCTCACAATGAGACACGAAATATGAAAGGAGAAAATAGTAAATGGGATTGGGTTTCTTTTCTCTTTTTTTTAAAAAAAAAACTACAATACTTAATCCCATTAAACCTATTTTATGAAAACATGAAATAAAACCACACATTAACTTATGAAATTTAATTTCGTAAATAACTTTAATATATCATAATAAATATAATATTCATATTTCAATTCAAATAAAATAAAAATATATAATAAATAATTACAATTATCATTAAGTAAACTCTTTTAGTTTTCAAGGCTGTTACATACTACCACCCTTATCAAAAGTTTCGTCCTCGAAACTTGCAAACAATTAATTTTAAAACAAAACCAAAATCTCAAGCTCCAAAGACATGAATGGCCAGCCTCCATTCTACTATCATCTTTTGGTTCTCTACATCAACTCGACTCGCGAAATCAAGGAGCGAAGAAAATCTCTACTTCACTTGTCTCGCAATATCAAGGAGCAAAGAGAAAAAGGGGAAAACTTGTTGGCATTGGATTTCAATCATCTCATTTGCAGAGATCTCGTTTGAAATTCATTTAATGAAGCAAATCAAGTCAGTTTCCTCGAAATACACACTTTTAAGTAAATAATATCAGGAACAATCAAGTCATAACAAGATAACAATATACACATTAGCAAATATACACGCAAGCAGTACCTATTCATATGAATAAATCCATATAGCACACGCATAAGTGCAAACGACACTCATACGGCTTGATTCATTTATGCCTAACTATCTAGTCAATCCATTAACCCTATTTTTAACCTCTACGCCATGATATGGAGATCACAACGTATCTAAAAACTACTCAAGCTCTGATACCACTTGTAACAACCTGAATTTCCCCGACCAGCTTACAAAGGATTAAGCACAGCGAAAGAAACTCTAGTAGAGATAACCCGAACTATCACCATCACACTCACCAACTATATCGGAGAGTGTGGAACTGGCGAGGCCTAAGTCGTATCGGCTTACGCGCAAATAAATCAATACTACCCTACACAAACGTAGTACAAGGAAGTAAGGTTCGAATCCACGGAGAAGGTAAGTTTGGCTTGACTAGACGTGTGCTATGGTAACAATGGGGGGGTTTTGAGGAATGAAAATTTAAACAAACAAAACAGAAACAAGGAAAATCAAATAATAAACGAGATCTTGGCAATCAATCTTCACAACCAATTCAACCCTTGATCATTGAACAACCCAACAACTAAGCTACTTGAACGCCCTATTGTGAATCATAGGATTCAATCTCCCCTAACGTAGTGGTATGACTAAGCGAGCGCTCTAGTCCTACCCTTAATGGCAAAACAACCTAGTCCAAGCGTTCTAGATTCAATTTAGCAATTAGATAACAACTAGGGAGATTTCAATAGGGTAATCTAGCATTCACACAAGCGGTCGAATGCGAAATTATATGATGATTCTTCTTATACTCAATCATCCACGAGCGTGCAATAATTGGGCATAAACTACAACCCTAGATAATCTCAAAGCAGACAATTATCTAGATAGTAGAGATTGCAATAAGCAAGAAGTTAATTGATCAAGTTAACTTAAGCACAAAAACAATCAAACATGAAGAACATGAAGAATCATCAACATTCAAGCAAATTAAAAGAAGAATTGAACTCACAAGTTGATTAAAATGGTTGATTCGATTGATACACCAAGATGGAAGATTAGCCCTCCATAATAAACAAGATTACAATTTTATTTGAGTTCTCTTTAAAAAAACAGATGAAAAACGATCCCAAACACAAAGGACGAAATGTTCCTTTAATCAGCAAAACAAGAGAAGACGAAAAGCCGAAATCCGCGTTGCAGGGCTCCGCGACCGCGGAGGAAATCACCGCGACCGCGGAGGGGGTCCGCGACCGCGGTGAGGTCGCGGAGATGCTCACGGCTAATTCCTTTGATTTCCTTCGAAATTCGTCGCGACCGCGGTCATGTGCTCAGCGACCGCGGAGGCTGCCGGTACATCTTCCTCCATCTTCCTTGGATGCTTCCTCAATTGATTAACAAATTCTTCCCATTCTTGTTTCCTTGTCACTTAAATGCACTTTGTTGACTTATTCCACTTGTACACTTGACTTTGTGACTTGGCATTTTCTTCAATAGCACATTGTTACAATTGGACCCTCTCATCAACATAAAAGAAAATAAAGAACTCAAATACCAATTGATGAGAAAGAGTACAAAATCATAACAAAATATGTTCAAGTCCACACAAAAATAGCCAAATAAGTACTGAAAAATGCCATATGAACATGGCATATCAAATTCCCCCATGCTTAGACCTTTACTCGTCCTCGAGTAAAATCCTAACTCCTTTCTATCTCCAATCAAAAGCGAATAAGTGATGAATCGCAACTAGCTAAAGTTTGAGCGGAAGTAACCTCAACGCATCAAAACTCTAGCCATCTTATCGCTCCATAATCCACAAGGATAGTTAACTTGGTGTGGAAATGACCTCAACACACCCAAGCTAACTGCACACAAACCAAAGAGCAAGGGAGCTAACATGTCCTAGATCCCCCAAGCTCACTCACACACTACTCCCTCAAAACAAAGCCTTGGTTCGGAATAACACCATCAAACCAAGAGCTTACCTCTTAAAACAACCTCCGACTCCCCTTATGGCTCCAAGATGAAAAAAACAAGAGGCTTTCTAACCTACCACCATCTAAACCACAACCTCCTTATTTCAACAATGAGTGACCTACCCAAACGCCGCTTCAAACACCCTTCATATGCCACCACTCCGAAAATAAGTGACATCCGAGTCCTCTCCTTTTGCCTAGGCGCCCTCCGGGTTTTCCCCTAGCCACTCATCATTATTTTTTTTTTTTTTTTTTTTTTTTTCATCTCTCATTTTTTTTTTCTTTTTTTTTTCATTTCTTTTCATCATTTTTTTCTCTTTTTTTTTTTTCGTTTTTTTTTTTTTTTTTTTAAAAAAGAAATATACACATCAACCACATCTCACTCCCCCATGCTTGAAGGACACATTGTCCTCAATGTGTAAAATATGAAAATAATTAGCAATAGGGAGACGAGAACCTCTAGTAACCACCATAAGCAAAAGGCAACAAGAGCAAACCACACAATACAACTCCTTCCACACTACACAAGAAACTCCTCCAACTCCAAACTTAAAATTTCACCACAACAAGTTCTCAACACAATAAGTAACCACAACCACAACAAGTGATTATCCACAACTCCAATCACAACAACTCACCACAAGAAAAATAACAACCAACCACAACTCTTAATCAAGGTAACTTTCAAATTAGAGTATGAAAAGTTCAAGTTTACCTCAAAGCAGGAAGAACAATGCAATTGATTGACTAACCAAGTAAGAACAACACCCCAAGTGCACTCCTTTGCTCCTTAATGACCCACCAACTCCAAGAATCAAAAACCCACAAAAATTTTAGGGTTTTCAATGGATTTTATAAAAAGAAAAGAAAATGGAGATTTTGGAAGATGATTGAGTGGGAAATGATATGAAGTGAGGAAAAAGGATTGAATGAGTGAAAGAGAGGAAATGGTGAAGGAATTGAAGGGAGATAAGGGGATGAGTAGGTGAGAAAGAGAAGAGGGGTGAAAATTGGGAAGGAGGAAGAAGAGAAATGGGCGAAGAAAAGAACTTACCTTGTGGAAGTACGCGGCTCCGCGACCGCGGAGAAAGACCGCGCCCGCGGAAGGGTCCTCGCCCGCGGTGAAGTCGCGGATTGCTCTCGGCAATTTCTCTTCTTTTGTTTAAAAAAAAAATCGAAGGGAGTGGTGATGAAACCCACCCCTTTCAGCTCTCTTGTTTTGCTTCAAAGGTTCTCCTACAAAAACCAAAACACCAAAACACACAAAACAAAACATAACAACTCATCTTCAAATGAAATATATACAAAACACGGGTTGCCTCCCGAGAAGCGCTTAGTTTAAAGTCGAAAGCTCGACATCATGCAATCACCAACATTTTACCTCACATCGAAACCATCATGAACACTAGGAATAACCACATCAATAGAGTAGATAGAATGATCCTCGTTACATCCCATGGCATCATGCATTTTAAACTCAACGTTTTGACCATCAAACTGCATGGTCAAAGACCGGTGCCACAATCAATCCTAGCATTAAGCCGTTTTCAAGAACGGCCTCCCTAAAAGAATAGGGCGGAATGCCTATCATGCTCCATGTTAATTACATAAAAATCAGCAGGAAAATCATCTTATCAACTTCCACTAGAACATCTTTCAATACACCTCTAGGAATGGAAGTGGACCGATCCGCTAATTGTATGACAACATTAGTAGGAAGCAATTCACCAAGTTCTACGGACTCATATAAAAAAGGAAGTACATTAATGGAGGCTCCCAAATCTAGCATAGCCCTATCAATCTTTGTTTACCAAGGGTGATAGGTATAGTGAACATGCCCGGATCATTGCATTTTTTTGGCATTCTCTTTTGAAAAACGGCGGAAACATGTTCACTAACCTTCACCTTTTGCTTCCCTTTTAAATTTTTCTTCTTTTTGATGGAACAAATTTCCTTCAACCACTTAGCATACAAAGGCACATCTTTTATCAATTTTAACAAAGGAATATTTACGACACATTGACTAAATGTTTCATAAATATCCTTAGAAGATTCAAGCTTACGATTGTCCTTTAATGCTTCGGGAAATGGGGGTACCGGTTTGAAATTGGAAAAGATTTTACCTCTTGGTGAGAGCTAGGACTCACCAATTTCTCAACTTCTTTTGATGGGACTAGAACCTCCACCTCCTCTTCCTTTGTTACAATCTCCTTCAAACCTTGCTCTTGCTAGGCTCTAGATCCACCAACTCTTTGCCACTCCTCAAAGTCATGGCACTCACATTCTTCTTTGGATTCACCTCGGTTTGAGATGGTAGCTTCCCCGAACTTTGGGCCTCAAGTTTATTCACGACACTAGACATTTGACCCACTTGTGTTTCCAAATTGTGAATGCTAGACCTTGTCTCCTGTTGAAATTGCACCATGTTGGACTGCATAGTAGTCACTTTTGAGCCAAGGCCTTGATCATATCCTCGGGGACATTGAGTTGGAGCTAGAGGATTTCCCTTGAGCTTGATATGGTGCTATGTAAGGAGGAGGGTTATGACCTTGTTGAAAATTCTGATTTCCTTGAAGAGTGGATTCCCTTGCTTGTAACTCAAGGCCGGATGATCTCTCCATCCGGGATTGTAAGAATTTGAGAATGGATCATACTTCCTTTGTCCTTGATATCCCACGGCATTCACCTCTCGGGTTTCCTCTTGCAAAGTCGGACAAAAGTCGGATGATTGTTGTTGGAACAAATACCACAAGCCTTCACTTGTTGTTGATTGCCACTCACCAAAAATTGCCGGAACATGCCCTTAAGGTCGGACACTTCCGACTCCAAAGATGATTTAGAACTTGCCGCTTTAACTCCCCTAGTGGTATTTCTCTTAGAATAAGTGCGGGAACTTTCAGCAAACTCACTTATGAGCTCCATGGCTTGCTGGTGTCTTATTATCAATGTTACCCCCACAAGCAGCATTAACCATCCTTCTCTCATCAGGAAGGAGCCCACCAACTAAGTATAACACAAGATCTTTCTCGGCAAAACCATGATAGGGACAACAAGCAATGAGCCTCTTAAACCTCTCTAAGTAGTCATAAAGGATCTCATCATAACCTTGCTCAATGTTGCTAATGGCCCTCTTAAGCTCATTCAACTTGCTTGAAGGAAAGAACTTCTCCAAGAAAGCTTGCTTCATCCCCCTCCATGTGTCGATACTGTTGGGCTCAAAGATAGAACCAATCATTAGCCTTATCCTTCAATGAAAAAGGAAAGGCCCGCAGTTTGATTTGATCCTCCGTTACACCCCTTGGCTGCATACTAGTACAAACAGCATGGAATTCAGCAAGATGTTTGATTGGATCCTCCCCATTTAAACCATGGAAGCTTGGCAGTAGATGAACAAGACCCGACTTCAGCTCAAAAGTAACATTCTCCCCAAACTCTGGATATTGAATGGCCAATGGTGCTTGGTCCAGATTAGGAGCGGAAAGCTCCCTCAATGTCGGATCAGCTCTAGGTGGCATCTCTTCTTCCTCAGTACCAATGTAGAAAGGTAACTCACGGAAATGACCCCGAATCTCCTTTCTCAAGCTATAAAGTGTCCTTTCGATCTCTGAATCAAACAACAAAGATCCAATATGAGAAGCACGGGTGTGAACCATAAGACGGGTTCACACACAACAATAAAGTAAACAAACACACAAATAACAACCCAAACTTGTTGCCTTCCCCGGCAACGGCGCCAAATTTGGCGAGGCCTAAGTCGTATCGGCTAACGCGCAAATAAATCAATACTACCCTACACAAACGTAGTAAAGGAAGTAAGGTTCGAATCCACGGAGAAGGTAAGTTTGGCTTGACTAGACGTGTGCTATGGTAACAATGGGGGGGGTTTTGAGGAATGAAAATTTAAACAAACAAAACAGAAACAAGGAAAATCAAATAATAAACGAGATCTTGGCAATCAATCTTCACAACCAATTCAACCCTTGATCATTGAACAACCAACAACTAAGTTACTTGAACGCCCTATTGTGAATCATAGGATTCAATCTCCCCTAACGTAGTGGTATGACTAAGCGAGCGCTCTAGTCCTACCCTTAATGGCAAAACAACCTAGTCCAAGCGTTCTAGATTCAATTTAGCAATTAGATAACAACTAGGGAGATTTCAATAGGGTAATCTAGCATTCACACAAGCGGTCGAATGCGAAATTATATGATGATTCTTCTTATACTCAATCATCCACGAGCGTGCAATAATTGGGCATAAACTACAACCCTAGATAATCTCAAAGCAGACAATTATCTAGATAGTAGAGATTGCAATAAGCAAGAAGTTAATTGATCAAGTTAACTTAAGCACAAAAACAATCAAACATGAAGAACATGAAGAATCATCAACATTCAAGCAAATTAAAAGAAGAATTGAACTCACAAGTTGATTAAAATGGTTGATTCGATTGATACACCAAGATGGAAGATTACCCTCCATAATAAACAAGATTACAATTTTATTTGAGTTCTCTTTAAAAAAACAGATGAAAAACGATCCCAAACACAAAGGACGAAATGTTCCTTTAATCAGCAAAACAAGAGAAGACGAAAAGCCGAAACCGCGTTGCAGGGCTCCGCGACCGCGGAGGAAATCACCGCGACCGCGGAGGGGGTCCGCACCGCGGTGAGGTCGCGGAGATGCTCACGGCTAATTCCTTTGATTTCCTTCGAAATTCGTCGCGACCGCGGTCATGTGCTCAGCGACCGCGGAGGCTGCCGGTACATCTTCCTCCATCTTCCTTGGATGCTTCCTCAATTGATTAACAAAATTCTTCCCATTCTTGTTTCCTTGTCACTTAAATGCACTTTGTTGACTTATTCCACTTGTACACTTGACTTTGTGACTTGGCATTTTCTTCAATAGCACATTGTTACAATTGGACCCTCTCATCAACATAAAAGAAAATAAAGAACTCAAATACCAATTGATGAGAAAGAGTACAAAATCATAACAAAATATGTTCAAGTCCACACAAAAATAGCCAAATAAGTACTGAAAAATGCCATATGAACATGGCATATCAGGAACTCAGTTCTTAACTCTATTCAAATTAATTAACTATTATAATAACGCTCTAATTTTCAGACTCTATTCCCATATATTTCTACAGAAAATCCGACAGAGTTTCCTTTGAAAAGAGGACTACCCTAAAGCAGGAAATAGTTTTAACCTATTTACAAATTCAATTTATAAAATATTTCCAAATCCCAACAACCTCGGCGCTTTCATGGAGTAACAACCAACAGAGAATCAAGAGCACTAGTTATCGATTCTTAAATGGGGAAAAATATTCTAGAAAATAAACGGTTAACCATTACAAGTGCAGTGTCACCACTTCAATAACAAATACAATACTACACCATCTCGTATCAGCTTCAACTTGCAGAAGATTTACTCACAGCTTCAACCTGAAACATTTCAGATACTGCCACCCACTAAGTGACAGGCCACAGAAATGACAAAATGACATACACACATCAGCAAAGCTGAGTACTAAACCCGTAGATAAGATTAATACATGCTTTAGTGGCTTTTACTTGTAAACGAATCTCACGCAATCAACATAAGTTCAACAAACACATCCATTATAGCATGCTTAGCAGCAATAATCTTATTGAACATACATATTATATTCCCAATTCCACGTTTCATAATACATCATCAATCACATGGTAACAGACACAATAAGGTGACTCTCAACACTGACATGTTTCTATATTCTCATTTACTCGACCTTTCAACTTACAACAATTTCATAATAGGAATTCGAGGTCACCAACTTTGATGTAAGCAATATACTTTACTTCCTTTGATTGATTTCTTATTAGAATCCAAACTTATGCTTTCATACTCTAATAATCATTTCCTTATATTGTCCTACACAAACCCTTATTAGCCAATAAATAACATAACAACTTTCACAATAACGATTCCTTATCGGGAATCCAATAACGAGATACGATTCCTTATCGGGAATCCAACATCAATATAACTTACCATGATATGTTTCCTTATCAGTAAACCAATATCAATATTCATATTGAAATACTGAATAAATAATTCATAACTTACCTGATATGATTCCTTATCGGGAATCCAATACCGAAATAACTTACCATGATACAATTCCGTATCGGGAATCCAATATCAGAATAACCTTCATACTTTGAGATAACATTCTTTTTAACTAGGGGGAAAGAGAACGCCGCGAAGGAGACAAAGCTTACACTCCGACAGTGGGGGTCGTCGCCAAACCATTCGCTTTACTTTTGGCCAATAACCGCGACTAGTCCGGAGTACATTTTTCCGCTGATTTCATAAGCCGTCCACAAGTTTCACATTACCTGATGATAAAGCCCGATTTCACCCCCACAGAGCAATGGGCAGGTTTCCCTGTGGGGTCCCCCAAGGTTCACATTCCATGGGGCATTGTTCGTGTCACCTCTTCCGTCAACTCAGACGAGGCTACTTTCCCCTTTTACATTCTTTCCATGTTCGGTCATAACTCAATCATATCATTCTTGGAACTCATTCGATAGCTTTAGTAATTACAGACAATTGTTGCATAACCAATCGTACTAGAAGACTTCACTCTAGAATACTATAATCACATGCCATCGTGCTTTGTTACGAATTTCAGGTTCAACGTAGTTATGCAACTAGTTTCAAATCAATTTCAATCATAGAACTTATAAACCACAATAATTTATGCAGGAGAGTTACTAATTCACAATTGCATAGCTCATATTCTCATTTATAATTAGTTTATACTCTTTTATACTTCATGGTTATCAATCGACATTTATCTCAATAGTGATAACAATTGTCATCAAGCACCATCAACAATTACAATAAGTCTCTCTCTTAGAATTAACTAAGGATGGTAACTTACACTTCACAACTTGAGATTCTTAAAACAATATTGATATGAAGTAGTTATTGTTAGCTAAACACTAATTACAAAATCAACGATGAACCCATCATAGTCTACTCATAATCACATATGTCAAGTCCAATTCATGTCCTTAGAGTACTACCCAAACATATATTCGATGCCTCTTTAAGGTATTTCAAACTTATATTAACCACGTAGCTACACTAAAGCACTAGTATAAATCAGTAGATACTAATTTGATAATCCGACTTTATTGCTTTACTTCATCTATAGTCATTAAACGAAAATTCTTTATAAAACGCATCCTTGATACATTACTAGGTAAGCTTACTTCAATACTCTCCATTTCATTAACATTGGTCAATTATTTTAGAACTATTCTCAGCTCCAACCAACTCACATCCTTTATTTAAATGTAATCAAATTGAATATCTTATAAGTTAACTTTGATTAACTCAACTCTTAATCATTTAACGAAGAAGTGAGTAATCTCTTACTTTGTACCCAACATATGAGTAGTTTACCTTTATTGAACTACTTGCTTTATTGAGTAACTATTATTAAAAGAAATAAACGTCTCAACCCCTTTTTAGTAACTCTAAATAGGTGTTCTGACTTTCCTATATTAAACCATTTAATTTATAGGGTATTTCCTCATCACATTAACTCAGTTATATTAGCAGATGGACCTCGCAAACGAGTTTACTTCTAACAATCTTGATATTAGCAAGACTTAATGAATCCTTTTTCTTTCTTTAGTTAATTAAACTGACATAACCAATTCATTCTTAAAAGTTATAAAAATAGTC
The DNA here is from genome assembly GCF_026745355.1 of Beta vulgaris subsp. vulgaris. Classification (NCBI taxonomy): domain Eukaryota; kingdom Viridiplantae; phylum Streptophyta; class Magnoliopsida; order Caryophyllales; family Amaranthaceae; genus Beta; species Beta vulgaris. The sequence goes on from NC_079208.1 coordinate 24,844,506, forward strand.
ATTGGCTAACTAATTTATATATTTAGAACTTCTTAATTGTGATACTTTTAGCTTAGCAAGAATAGTATACTAAAATTACTACTATTGTTGGCAATACAAATACCGTAGAAAGATTAACAACATTCTACTATCATTAGGACCAAAGAATTTACATTACCCTTACTAGCTCATAGCTTTTTAATCCTATTAACTTTACTGACACAAAACTCAACTTATTCAATCACCTTCGTTAACAATCATCAACACCTCAACAATAATGATACTCGGGAACTATTCCCACTGATTTCCGAAAAATAAACTAATTCGACTATCTTAGTTAATATAAACCATGCCATAAATCTAAATGACAATTTCTAATTAAGAATATTAATCTAATTTTATAACTTACTATTCAATGTAACTAGAATAAGGCTTCCCATTAATCAAATGAAACTAGTAAGTTTTATTGAACTAACTTAGGAATTTCTTACACTAGTAAAATAATTGCTTATTGTTGCGGTGGTATTGTTGCGGTTTTACCCATACGCAACAATATATCACATAAAAAGAAAAATAAAATATAAAATAAAGATATTATTGCGGTTTTGGCCCTAAAACCGCAGCAATATTGAATCAACAGGAAATTTTTTGAAAAAAAGTTGAGTTTTTGACCAGATATATTGTTGCGGTTTTTATCAAAAACCGCAGCAATATATTAAAAATAATAGTAAAAAATAATATTTTAATATATTGTTGCGGTTCTTACTAGATACCGCAGCAATATCATTAAAAAAAAGTATAAAACACATTCGTTAGGGTTTTTCCTCATTTTTCCCTCTCTCAACCTCACACATCGTCTCTATTATCTCTTCCTCTCAACCGGTTCCTCTCAACCTCTCATCTCCTATCTCTCTTTTACTCTCTCTTCACTTTCTCCTTCCTCTCGCACCTAATACCAACAACGACACCGACACCATACCCACCGGCGCTTCCTTCTCTAACTCCCTCACTCAATTCCTCCTCACCGACACCGTACTCTCTCGTCATCGGTGACCAACTGAAGAGATGCTAAGAAACGAATAGAAGAGATGAAGACTTCGTCGTAACAAAATGAAGAGACTCTGTCACAACCATCTCTCCTCTCGTCGAAGACTCCGTCGCAACCATCACTCCTCTCGTCGAAGACTTCGTCGCAACCAATTTCGTCGCTCGTCGCGACCAACCTCTCGCGTCTCGTCGAATCTCTTCGTCATCGACATTGTTCAAGATTCTAGGGTTCCATTATTTTTTTTCAGTTCACTTTTTTTTGTAATTTCATTAATCTTCGTCATCAGGGTGAATTTCTGGTTTTCGAATTTCTGGTATATTAGATTTTGTGTAATTTTCGTCATGGCTTTCGAATCTTGGAGTAATGTTACTCGAATGTTGGTTTGGTTTGGTAATTTTCGTCACTTTTGAATTTTGGTCTGGTTTGGTAATTTTCGTCGTGGCTTTAGAATTTTGGATTAATGTTACTCGAATTTTGGAGTAATTGTTAGCTACTTTTAGCTATTTTTTTGTATTATTTATGTAATTTTTCTTTCATAAGATTCATGTCATTTCCTCTTTCATTTCGTTTGGTGGATAATGAATGGGAGAGTGGTGTGGTTTAAATTTTTCAAATTCGATTGCAAAATGCAAAAAAAAAACAAAACAAAATTTTGACCTATACTTCTACCTATTGCTGCGGTTTTGGCTAGAAACCGCTGTAATATGCTTATTATTTATTATAAAATAAAGTATATTGTTGCGGTTTTCTAGGGTAAACCGCAACAATATACTGAATTTTGCTAATATAATATGAATATATCGTTGTGGTTTTCGCTAGAAATCGCAGCAATATGTTACAATATTGTTGCCCCCTTAATTGCTGCGCGGCCAAAACCGCCGCAATAGGCCACTTAATGACCACGGCAATAAGCATTTATTCTAGTAGTGTAATCATACTTCTTTACCACAACCAACAACACATCAAGTATGTTTATTAGTAAAGTGAAGGAGGTAATCCAATTTGAGTTCGTCACAACCAAAGTGTCATATGTATTCAATCAACCAACACCAATAGAAATCAAGTTGATATATCAATTCACAAACAACACTAATCCAGCATCGTCAACTATAACCATAGCAACACTAACCACCACAATAACAACAACAACTACCCCAACAACATAACAACAGCACCAACAATTCAATAACAAAAACAGAACAAAACTACCAACAACAACTCGTAACTATGATTCCATAACAGCAGTAATAACACACCACAACAACAATCCACAATCAAATTGATAATTTGATTCCAAAACTAGAAATCAAATTGATAATTGATAACAGTAGTAACAACTCATAACTAAGGTTAGTACCTTTGGTACTCGGTGTACCACCAACACCGATGACAGCAGCGTAAGACGACCGCGGCAGTAGAACAATAACAACAGCACACGCAGGGGAGAGATATGGGTTTGGCTTTGCCTCTTCAATTGATTGAAGAATCAGAAACCCAATTTGAATGATTTGTGATGATTTTGTGAGGTAGCTCTCTGGCACTTTAAGACACGAAGCAAGAGGAAGAAGTCCTTTGGTTGTCTCACAATGAGACACGAAATGAGGAAGGAGAAAATAGTAAATGAGGTTGGGTTTCTTTTCTCTTTTTGTTTTTTTAAACTACAATACTTAATCCCATTAAACCTATTTTATGAAAACATGAAATAAAAGCACACCTTAACTTAAGAAATTTAATTTCGTAAATAACTTTAATATATCATAGTAAATAAAATATTCATATTTCAATTCAAATAAAATAAAAGTATATAATAAATAATTAAAGTTAATGTTAATGTGATTATAACATTTTATAATAGGTCCAATTTACAGAATTAGACATATTATCTTTCAAAACCTCAGCCTTAATTGCTCCACTGAACCAAAATAATTTAGTATTGCAACAAAATTTATCAAGTTAAATTATTGTTACAATAAAAGTTGAAATCTATAGCGATAAAGTTACATATATATTAGAATTTTGGATGATGAAAATATTAGAGATAGATTTTCAAGAACAACCTTAGAATATTATAGAGAGCTCCATCTAAGCCTGTCATGTACTGTTTTTTAAATTATTAACTTTTTTAAAAAAAAAATAGTGTTTACTATAGATATAAATACATATAAGGTTTTTTGGATAGGTGAACATTACATTCTGATTTTAGATAAACAACCTAAATTATTATACTATGTAAATTGAATATAACTTTTGTTACAAATTCGTAATATTATAATTCTTTTTTACCATTCAAGATTGCTCGAAATATTTTTGAAATAAGTTTCATATACAATATAGTTTACAAATTATGAAAATTTATTTATTTGTATGAAAAATAACGTATTATTTATTCTTTATTTTAATTAAATGTAAAATTAACTATAAAAAGAGTGTATTATATGTGGGACAATATCAATTACATCTTTGAAAATCATACTTTTAAAAATTGAGTTATATAAAGATAAAAATACATATTTATAATTTTGAACCTATAGCATACCATGGTGGCATTACATGAATCAAATGAAAGTTTGTCACGACATTGCAAAGGTATTATGCAATTCACTAACTATTTTATTCATAGAATATTTATTGTATACATAATTATTCATATTTATTTTTTCACATATATCTAAATGTTAGATCTTATTCTTTTATCCATGAACTTGATTCTATTAAACTAATTGGAAAATCAAGGTTAGCGTTTCTAGACTATTTGAGGTCACGGATCATAAAAAAAGGAGAAAGTTTGATAAGTCTTGATATGGTCATGATGGATGAAGAGTTATATTTTTCTCTTAAACAGTATTTTCGATTATTAGTAGAGGTTAGTTTTATATTTTATCAATTATATTTATGATACCGTCAATATGATTTTCTTTTCACTTTCCCATATTCCATTTTATATGCGCTAGTGTTGATGTGTAATTAAAAGTTAAAGTTGTGGCTGACACTCATGTTTTCTAAAATCTTTCTATCATGCATCTACTCCCTCTGTTTCAGCAAATCCAGTCATTCATAATCAACTACAAGTAGTTGATGCAACACATAATGAAAATGAACCATTGGACGCAATGATTCATAATCAACTACAAGCAGTTGATTCAATTGTTGAAAAATGCACTGGTAACACACTTTCTTATATTTCTGTTCATTTTCTAGTGTATTTTGTTAGATATGTGTTGATTCAATTGTTATGATAGTGACTTTATGGCATAAAGTGGTCACTAATTAAGCTTTTCTGGTGTTTTTTGTGTTTTTTGGCAGAATATGTTGTTATATTATATTTGAGTATGACATTATAATGACTTTATGGCTTAAAGTGGTTACTTATTAAGGTTTTCTAGTGTCTTTTTGTGTCTTATGGCAGAAGATGATCTTGATGTTAGTGGTATTCTTATTGGTGTGCAAAAGAAAACAATTAAGGAATTGTATAAATTGTATCGTCTGCATTTTCGAGCATTGGGTTTTAGCATTAGGAAGTATACATCTAGGATTGGTAGGGTTGAAGGAAATGTCTATTTAACGAAGAGTATTTTGTTTGCTCGTGTCATGGAAAACCGGATGGTCGATGTGATTTTGATTCTATTCCGGATGTTATTGTTGATGAGGATGGCAATGAGAGGAAGCGAAAGCAACGGGGGGTTATTTTTACAAAGACGGGGTGTGCTACAATGATGAAGGTGAAGTTAAATGATTTTGGGATGTATGAAGTGATAAGTCATGTGCTTGTGCATAATCATGAGCTTACCCGTACTGAGCGGCAACATTACCACCGTTCGGAGAGGGCCATTGGGGATGGCAAAGTGAAAGAAATTATTGTTATGACAGAAGCATCAATGCATCAGGCTGTGCAATATCGATATGTCACCAATATGATGGTGCGGAGGCCCTTGGTCACACTTCTCGTGACTACTACAATTATGTGAATAGGCTAAAGATGAAGGCAATTGAAGCAGGTGATGCACAAGCTGCCATCGATAAGCTTAGCCAAAGGGCTGCTGATGAGGATGACTTTTTTATAGGTTAAATTGGATAACATCGGTAGGTTGTGTCATCTGTTTTGGCGCAAATTTATGATGAAGGATGATTATGAATTATATGGAGATGTTACAGATTTTGATACCACTTATCGTACAAATAGTATAATTTGATATGTGGTGCATTTGTGGGGATAAACATTGGAAGAATGTAATGTTGGGTGTTGCTTTTCGTCGGATGATGCAATTGATTCATTTGTTTGGCTCATTGAGGTTTCCAAGAAATGTATTGGTGGAGTTTGTCTTGTGTCAATATTTACAAACCAAGATCAGGCCATGAGCAATGCTTTGTCTCAGGTATTTTTGTTCAATTTTTTGAGTCTTTTTATGTTATATGTAAAATTGGTCACATAATGAACTAAACTGGTAACATATAATGGTATACTGAGTACTTAATAGAAAACTAACATTTATGACTTTTAATTATTATGTAATGTTTAGGGATTATGTTGGTCACTAAATGACATAAAATGGTTACTTAATGGGTTTATCTGGGTACGGAAGTCTTAAATGTGTTTATTATAGAATTGTAGTATGTAGGTGTTTCCTAACACAAGGGCGAGGCTATGCCAGTGGCATCTTTATCAGGATGTAGTCAGTAACTTTGGAACTTTGAAGAGTGATGACACATTTTCCGATCATGGAGAAGTTTGAGTGTTATTTCACTAGGAACACTACAAGAGGGGGGTGAATTGTAGTGTGGAACTTATTGCCCAAATAATGCGGAATTTAAAACATAAGCAATAAGGAACTGAAAGTGCAAGAGAGATTTTTACGTGGAAACTTCTTGTCTCAATACAAGAAGAAAAACCACGACCTACTCAGGATTTAAACTCTTCACTATAATAGGAAATCTCCTATGATTCAACCTATTACATACTCAAGTTCCACTCGGAACTCCAACTCTCTCACAATCTCCACTCTATACTCTAGACTTAACTCGAAGTCTTTCAAGAGTTCCCACAACTCTTTACAAAAGGTTTACTCAAACCCTTACCCCTAGATAGACTTCACCCTAAGTCTACGCATACACAACAAGAACTTACTCAAGTTCCTAACATGCACAAACTTGATACAAGAATTCACTCAAACCCTTTACCAAGTTTCCATTATAAGAGTTCACTCAAACCCTTTAACCCCAAACTCAAATACAGACGCTTGATAATTTTGTTTAACTCTAGTATATAGAAACTGAATAACAGTAAAGGAACATGGCACTCATAAGAACTTGAAACTCAAAGGAACTGACTCAAACAAGGAATAGAAAATATAATTCTTTTGTAACGCTATTCCTTAAGCCAAACTTATGGAATGACATAAGTCTAACACTATGGAAAGACACTAGTCAGACAATTTGAAACTCAATTGAACTTGTATATTTATAGCAGTCTTTTAGAATGAACGTGGGATTAATCATGTGTTAATGGTTAACCCATTATCCCATGATGTCCCTTACATGGAGGAACACGTTCCTCAATCATCCCATGATCTCCATGATCACTGTTAAACGTGGGAGATAATAAGTTAGTGCTCCTTAATTTTAGGAACCACTTTGAGCATTAATTTGAAAATCTGATTTAATTAAAAACATATTAATTATTAAATCTGAAATTAAATCATTTTAATAAAAATATTATCTTTAAATTTCTTCTGTAAAAACCGAATAATATTTTTATCATCTTTTGAAAAATAAAATCTTTTCCTTAAAAAGATTTTCCATAAAATCAGATTTTTCCTTAAATAAAACGGTTACCTATAATCTAGGCATATTTTACTCAACTGACATAACTGTACCGTTGTAATGCTCCATCCTATGTCTAGTTCCTTTTAATAGTTAGTTCCTTTAACTTAGATTAATAGACTACCACGTCTGTTCCTTTAGAGAGGAACAGACAGACAATTTCTTTAATAATACTCATTATACGTATTATAAATCTATGCCTTTTGTATTCCAAAAACTGAAAAGATAAAATTATATTAATTAAAATCAGATTCCTAAAGAAACTGATTTTATTAAAAACTTATCTTTTATTTTAAAACTAAAACTTATCTTTTATTTTAAAACTAAAACTTATCTTAAAACAACTAATGCATATTATTTATAAATGATTAACCACGTAGAGATTTATTAAGAAATAAACTCTAAATAAATTCTTATAGATTAAGATAATAATATGCATCAGATTTATTTGCTCTTAAATACTTTTGACTCTAAGTTCCACGAGTTCCTTTGACCTTACGAGTTCCTTTAGACCTTGTTCCATTACCTTTCATGTTTCCATATACTTACATGAACCCTAGAAAATAAACTCATATTTTCTGCCTTCATGCTCCATGCTGCTCCAACTCAAGAACCGCATGTTGATAGCTCCACCTTTGGAACTTCAGTGTGCTAGTTCCTTTAAGAAACTTCGCACTCATAGTTCCTGCTCAGGAACTTCTTGTTTCAACTCTGAAACGTTATATTGCTGCTCCCACTCAGGTCTGATCCAGAACTTCATATTCAATGTTCTCATAGGACATACCTAGGAACCGCTCTATTTGTGTTCCTTATAGGAACTCTTTTAGGAGCTTCACTCGTGGGAAGACTTTCATGATGTGATATATTCGACCTTTGATGACTTGTTTCATGTTAATGTAATATGAAATCTCAAACATACATGTTAGTTAGATAATCATCATTTGTTTACAATTAACAAAATACTATATGACTCAACAATTTCCCCCTTTTTGATGATGACAAACAAATGATGCTTATCACAAATTAAGCAATAAACGATGTACTTTAATTCCCCATAATGAACAAGTCATGCATGTATATGAAGGAAATATCAACATAAATAAACACATCATACAAAGAACATTCATCATAGAAGGATATAGACTTAACTATATTTGACCATAAGCATCATACATATTCTTCCCCTTTTGTCATTATCGAAAAGGATCATCTTAACACATTTATTTAGGTAAATCATATACACGTAATTTTATATGCTACACTTATTACCACCATCATGGTTAAACACTTGTTAGTCCCAAAAGCCTCGAGAATCTCAGTTTTCAAACTTAGGATGCATGTGCTACACAAATTTCCAACTCACAATCCAAAGACCCAATTTCAAAAACCATTGAAGGAACTTGACAAGTAAGAAAATAAAAGTCAAGCAAAAATCAATTTTGAAGGTCAAGAATGGATTAAGAAGTAGAACATTGTAATATCCGGCTCAAAGAAATATGAAAGAAATTTGTGGAAAATTTTGAGTAGAGGAACTTGAGATATATTGTGTGCTCTATGGTTTAGACTTATAATAAGAGGTTCTCAACAATCATTATTAGAGTTAATCACTTCACCTCACACTTTTGAAATCTTTGTCAAACCCCACACACATTCACCTTGATATATATCTATCAAGTTCACTTTTACTCAACTAATCAACCTTGAAGAACTCATTGAGTGAAGAAACTTGAACGAATTTATCTTTATAGTCAAGTTCTTCCATTTTTCAGCTAATGTTCCTCTTCTCAACAAATTCATGAGTAAGCATTTTCACAACCATATATATGACATATCGACTTCTAGGAAATAATAAAGATTGGATCACCCTTATGTACCTTTTTTTTAATTAATTAATTTTTTTTTAACAAGGGTGTCATTACAAGCTGTTGTACTTTTCCTAGAATGTCACATTTACCTACCACAAAGAAGTGATACATACTTGAAATCCACCACCAAGAACAGAAAATAGATATTGCTTCTTTCCTTATTCCCCCTGAGTTCCTTACCATTCCTTCATCATTAGGAACTTATATGAGTAGTTCCATCTAATGATATATCTTTCTGAGCATCAATTGATAAAACATAAAATACTTGCTTCTCACTTCTTCCTTAACCCCTCAAAATGTATTTTTCATTTGTCACTCTTTATGTATCATTGAACCATAAAAAGTTATGAATTTTAATTTAGAGCACATGGAAATTAGGATATTTGAAGTGACAGGATATGAATAGAATGAAAAATTAATTAATCAAAGGGTATTTGAAGAAATGTGGTGTGAACTGTTGATAGTTGGCTAAGAATAAGTTTGTTCCCTCTAAAAGTCAAATGAAATGAAATTTATTAAGGGAATTTACCGTCTTGTTCCAACAAGGTTTCTTTCATTGTATCTTTGGCAACTTAGGACTTTCATGTTTGACAACATCCATAATTCTATTATGAGACCTCTAACACTCTTAGGCAAGGGAATATGCCTTTACGACACAAAAATTAAGTGTAACATATTTACTCTAGTGTGCATATAGTCACTTCAATTTTAGTATGTGTAAGAACCCAGTTCGACAAAACTTTTGAAAAGAACATGTTTATACTCAAGTCATACTTCATTAAGTCTTGTTCCTCTAAACAGTCCATGAAAGGTGACATTATAAAGAACCTATATTCACATAATTTTAAAGCAAGACTTATAAAAATTATGCATTCAGATTAATAAATTTTAACAATGTAATATATTAAAGTGAATAGAAACATCATATCTTAAGTCATATTTCACCATGAATATTACATAAAATTACCTCAAGTATTGGACTGATTTTGATGACTTACTTTTGAATTCCCGAACTAGCTCCATCATTTTGATGTCTTTACATCTGATAGAAACTTCCATTCCAATTTGACTCGTACTCATCATTCTTCAAAAGTTCCTTGACATGTTTTTGTCATAATATCATTATGCTCCAAGAGAGTAGTTGAATTACCTTATCATGCTCGTGTACTCATTGGCGCATAAGGTTAGCAAAAACTCTTTGTTTAGTTGTTCCTCTCAACAACTAACCTGTATAGAGTTTCTTTGCCTATGTCTCTGTGAATGAGCCATAGGTATACTTCTTATGTTCCAGTTAGAATCAAGAAACTCGATTGTTGGAATTGTTTGTTCCTACTAATTGGGCAGGAACTTTGCTTACACATATTCATTGAGTTGAACTTTTATTTGATGAACTTGAACTTGATCTTCATTTTTAAGCTCTTCTCCATACGTTCATATAGCTGTTTTCAGTGTTTTCTCCTTTGAAGATGTTATAGGATGTCTTGTTGATCAGCTTATAATCATCCTTTGCTGATGATTTAGCAAGTGTTATCGTTTACTTTTTCTTACTTGTTCCTTGTTCCTGCACACATCATCAAACTTGTTTGGAACTTGGTTCCATGGTTAGATCTTGAATATAATAATTTATAAACACTTATACTTTTAATCTTCTTAGCAATGATTACACATTATGTGTAATACTTATCTTTGCGATTAAAGAAAAGAATCAGGTGTTCCTTAAATAACTATAAACAAGAAAAATCTCCTTCAAAATTCTAATGTAAACACTTAAGATGTCACGCAAATTCATATGAAAAGGTTCCAAGAATTTGTGATGCACACCAAATTTTGAAAGAAGATAAGATCACATACTATCTTCATGGACACAATATACAAACATTTACCTTTTAGGAACCAGATATAAGATATACATATAATCAAGTTCCTTGGTCTAAGTTTGTCAACCATGATGAAGTTAGAATGTTATTATTTTGATAGATATAAGTAGATCATCCTTAATAACGACTAGTCATGTCATGTTGTTAGGAACCAAATTGAGATCCACAAAGTATGTGTTCCCTACTTGATTCCCTTCAAGTATGACATTTCTAGCTTTTTTTTTTTTTGATGACGTAATTTAATTTCAAAACAACCAGAGTTAGTGAGCTTTAAAAACTGTAAACATAATGTGATTCTTTAACTCGACAATAAAGATATATACAATGAAACAAGAACTTAACTTACCAACATTTGATAATTAAACAGTCTAACCATTTTCCGTTGGTTTATGAAGCTACAGCTCCTTCATCGTAAGCATATAGCGAGAGTAATGTTGATTTGTCTATCATCATATGCTTGGAACGCTCATTGTCAAGTTATAATCTTACGAGTTGTTCCCCTCACTAAATATTGTTTGTTCCTTTATTTTGGGTTGTCATAAACTAAGAAATATAATCCGTAAAGCGAACCCAAAAAGAAATACTTTGTGCATTTTAATATTAGTAGGTTAGTCAAAAGAAGTAATATAGTTAAGGAATAATTGCTTCTAATAAGCTAACCTTTGCCTCATCTGCCAAAAAAAAGTCGACCTTTTGATTATCCAGAAATAAGTCAACTTTGCTATCATTTAAGTCAAAAATAGGCTAAATGATTTTTTAACCTGTTGGTTACCTCTTATAACAATTCACTACTATAATTATTGTTAATTATAATTATTGTTAATTATTACTATCATTATTATTAGTAATTTTTATTAGAATTAATTGCTTCTCACCCACTGCTGAACCACCGACCACCACCCACTGCTGAACCACCGACCACCACCCAATGCACTAGGCCACAACCCACTGCCTCAACCAGCCACAACCACCACCCACTACCTCAACCAGCCACAACCACCACCCACTGCCTCACCCAATCATCACCACCACCACTAACACCACCCAGATCTAATTAAACCCACAACCCCCACCCCCACTTGCAATAACCCAACAACCCAATACCTGAACCTAGCCCCGCTGCTAACCATCGAGCCTCACCCCGCCGCAAACCACCGAACCCATCCAGCAGTACCACTAATCAACTTAACTCAACCCCACCACTACCGTCATACCCACCCAAAACACCCACCCATAACCTGACCCAACCCCACCACAGTCACCCACTCCAGATCCGGAACACCCACCCAACCCAAAACATGACCCTAAAAGCCAAAACCCCAAAATCGTTAACCCACCGTCCTCCACCCCAAAACCAGCCACCTAACCACCCACCCAAAACCATAAAAACCACCAAAAAAACTAGCTACAACCCGAATCCATAAATCCACCGTCAACCACCATACCCCCACTAACAAAACCCCGGAATCGAAAAAACAAAAAAAGAGAGAGGTAGTGGGCGGCGACCGGCGACAGTAGGCGGCAACCCGGTGACGCAGACAATGGATTAGAGAGAGAAGATGATAAGAGAGAGAGAGGAGTAGAGAGAGTCACAGAATTCAAAGGTGGGAGAGAGATTTAAGGGGATAAAACAAAACAAAACAAAAAAACATTTTTCTAACCGGTAACACAGGTTATTGGTTACATAACCTGTTTAAAATCAATACCCCTAAAAGTTTAACTTATTTCTGGATAATCAGAAGGTTGACTTATTTTTGGCAAATGAGGCAAAGGTTAGCTTATTAGAAACAATTATTCCTATAGTTAAAGCATATAATGAAATAAAGTTCCTTAAAATGATATCTAACAAGGTTTCTCTTTAAATATAAATGATTTAACTTAGTTAAAATCTTTTTCTTAAAACCTTCCTAAATTTTAGCCTTAACATCTGTTCCATTAGGACGTGAATATAAGTTAACTGTTGATTCATGCTTAATTACTATGTTCCTATGACTATATATTTTATTGTGTCAATACGTCTGTCCCTTTCAGAGGAACTGACGATTATTCTCTTATTACATCCATAAGTTCCTTTATCAATATTAATTGAATCCATAGACGAACCTACAAAATATAATTATACTTGCACAAAAACTTGAAGAGAAGTTAGATTGAAATAATTCATATATATGTAACAACCATAAAACAACTTCTCTTTCATAACCTTCTTCAATCATGTATTTATAAGAGATATCAAAAATCAAATTTGATAATAATAATGACCAAGATATATAGTATGTAAAGATTATTACCCAATTTCCTAAGAAATATATTTCACCTTTTACATACTTTTTCTAGCTTTTGTAGTCATAGGAACTCATGTCTAGAACTACTTTCTAGAAACAACTAACCTCTACATCAAGAGATGTCAGTTCCTTTCACATTACCTGCAAAATAAGCAAGTTCTTGGTTTTTGGTACCCAAATATATGTTGGGTCCTTTCTTGTTAGTAGGAAGAACATAAAATATCCATATTCATGATGCACGCACATATCTACCACTACTAACAAGGAACATCATGTACCGACATAAGAAATATTTCAAATATTCATGATGCATAATAAAACTATCATTTGGCAAATGAATAATAATATGAGTGTGATATAACATGCCAAAAATAATGGATTTTCCTTAAGATGAGAAACCAAGTTCCAGAGACACAAATATGCATTGTTCCATATAACTTGTTCCTTCAACTATTTCTAGTATATGATTCTTTGATATTTTAAAAAATTGGAAATCTGAATTTTGTCTTTAGAAAACAATGTTAAAGCTATCCTAAATTTCTATAAAAACATCAAAGCCAAATAAAACAATCTTACTAGAAATACTATAAGGAACAAGTTCCAATGTAATATATGCGTATAAAGAATATCTCAAGGAAGAGATACTTACATCAAAGGGGTTGTTCATAATCCTCGAGTGACTTTTAATTGTGTATAAAAAGTCAGCCTTCACTTGTTCCTTTGAATGACATCGGGTGGAGTTCCTTTCTCGTACGTGTTCTTTCTTCTTGCAGGAACTTAACTCAGCAGGGTTCCTGCTTATCAATGAGTTCCGGCTCTGATACCAATTGTTATTTCACTAGGAACACTACAAGAGGGGGGTGAATTGTAGTGTGGAACTTATTGCCCAAATAATGCGGAATTTAAAACATAAGCAATAAGGAACTGAAAGTGCAAGAGAGATTTTTACGTGGAAACTTCTTGTCTCAATACAAGAAGAAAAACCACGACCTACTCAGGATTTAAACTCTTCACTATAATAGGAAATCTCCTATGATTCAACCTATTACATACTCAAGTTCCACTCGGAACTCCAACTCTCTCACAATCTCCACTCTATACTCTAGACTTAACTCTAAGTCTTTCAAGAGTTCCCACAACTCTTTACAAAAGGTTTACTCAAACCCTTCACCCCTAGATAGACTTCACCCTAAGTCTACGCATACACAACAAGAACTTACTCAAGTTCCTAACATGCACAAACTTGATACAAGAATTCACTCAAACCCTTTACCAAGTTTCTATTACAAGAGTTCACTCAAACCCTTTAACCCCAAATCAAATACAGACGCTTGATAATTTGGTTTAACTCTAGTATATAGAAACTGAATAACTGTAAAGGAACATGGCACTCGTAGGAACTTGAAACTCAAAGGAACTGACTCAAACAAGGAATAGAAAATATAATTCTTTTGTAACGCTATTCCTTAAGCCAAACTTATGGAATGACATAAGTCTAACACTATGGAAAGACACTAGTCAGACAATTTGAAACTCAATTGAACTTGTATATTTATAGCAGTCTTTTAGAATGAACGTGGGATTAATCATGTGTTAGTGGTTAAACCATTATCCCATGATGTTCCTTACACGAAGGAACACGTTCCTTCATCATCCCATGATCTCCATGATCACTGTTAAACGTGGGAGATTATAGTTACTGCTCCTAATTTTAGCAACCACTTTGAGCATTAATTTGAAAATCTGATTTAATTAAAAACATATTAATTATTAAATCTGAAATTAAATCATTTTAATAAAAATATTATCTTTAAATTTCTTCTGTAAAAACCAGATAATATTTTTATCATCTTTTGAAAAAATAAAATCTTTTCCTTAAAAAGATTTTCCATAAAATCAGATTTTTCCTTAAATAAAACGGTTACCTACAATCTAGGCATATTTTCTCAACTGACATATTGTACCGTTGTAATGCTCCATCCTAAGTCTAGTTCCTTTTAATAGTTAGTTCCTTTAACTTAGATTAATAGACTACCACGTCTGTTCCTTTAGAGAGGAACAGACAGACAATTTCTTTAACAATACTCATTATACGTATTATAAATCTAGGCTTTTTATTTTCCAAAAACTGAAAAGATAAAATTAAATTAATTAAAATCAGATTCCTAAAGAAACCGATTTTATTAAAAACTTATCTTTTATTTTAAAACTAAAACTTATCTTTTATTTTAAAACTAAAACTTATCTAAAACAACTAATGCATATTATTTATAAATGATTAACCACGTAGAGATTTATTAAGAAATAAACTCTAAATAAATTCTTATAGATTAAGATAATAATATGCATCAGATTTATTGACTCTTAAATACTTTTGACTCTAAGTTCCACGAGTTCCTTTGACCTTACGAGTTCCTTTAGACCTTGTTCCATTACCTTTCATGTTTCCATATACTTACATGAATCCTAGAAAATAAACTCATATTTTCTGCCTTCATGCTCCATGCTGCTCCAACTCAAGAACCGCATGTTGATAGCTCCACCTTTGGAACTTCAGTGTGCTAGTTCCTTTAAGAAACTTCGCACTCATAGTTCCTGCTCAGGAACTTCTTGTTTCAACTCTGAAACGTTATATTGCTGCTCCCACTCAGGAACTGCTCCAGAACTTCATATTCAATGTTCCTCATAGGATGTACCTAGGAACCGCTCTATTTGTGTTCCTTATAGGAACTCTTTTAGGAACTTCACTTGTGGGAAGACCTTCATGATGTGATATATTCAACCTTTGATGACTTGTTTCATGTTAATGTAATATGCACATCTCAAACACACATGTTAGTTAGATAATCATCATTTGTTTACAATCATCAAAATACTATATGACTCAACATTGAGTTTGATAGCGTTGAGTTTGAGGGCAAGTTGGGATTATATGATGGAGAAGTATGGCCTAGAAGGAGACAAGTGGTTTGCTTGTTTGTATGAGTTGAAGTATAAGTGGTCCAAACCATTGAGTAAGGACTTCTTCTCAGCTGGAATTTTATCCTCCCAACATAGTGAAAGTACTAATAATGTTATAAGCTTTCAAGCTTCCAAGACAACAAGCTTGTATGATTTTTTTGGTATGTTCCAAAACACTATTTTACGACGAAGACAAACTAAAACCAATGATGAATTTGTTGATTCTAAATCTGTCCCCAAGTCTTATTTTCCTATGGCGTGTATGTTGATACATGCTAGTCAATTTGAACAGCTACAATGTTTAGGGATTTTGAGCAAGAACTTGGGTATTCTTTGGGTATTATTTGTGAGTTTTTGACTATCGATGACACAATATTAGTTTATAAAGTGTCGCCTGAGAAGCATCCACAACGGACACACCATGTCACTTTTGATTGTGTCAATAAGTTTGTTAGTTGTTCTTGTAGGAATTTTGAGGAGGTGGGGATGTTATGTTATCATTGCCTAAGGGTACTTCACATGCACCCGGTTAGTAGACACCTTCATCTTATATTTTACGGCGGTGGACAAAGTTTGCCAAAACAACGGGTGAACATGTCATCACTAAAGAAAGATTGCATTCCTTGGCGATTTCAAATATGTATGGTGTATAACAATCTCACCATAAGAAGTCATGATAATGAAGAGGCAAGGAAGATAATGGAGAAGGGTTAATTATATGCGTGATCTTGTTGATGTGTTGGCTGTTTTTGCTAATATTAACTTAGGTGATTCAGAATCAGGTGTTGGAGAATCAACAGCATCAAATTCCTCTACCATTACTGTTTTTGATCCTCCTTAGATTAAAATGAAAGGAAGAAGTGTGAGGCCGAAAAGTGGAATATAGAAGAGCAAGGGGGGTAGAGGTCGTGGGAAATCTGTTTCAAATGCTGCAAAGGAGTTTGGCTCTTACACTCAACCTGCAAGATTATTTTACTTGCTTATAGTGAGTTAAAAGGGTGACTAATAAGCTTTAAGTGGTCACTAATAGGCGTAAAGTAGGGACCAACACTACTACAAAAATGGCCAAAGAGACTACCTATAGGATACCGGTTGTTACTAACCCATTTCTTAAATGTAGGAAACCATTGATCATCTAAAACCAGACTCATAAGTTTAACTATTTAACTAATAAAAAAAGTGTTTGTGAAATAAGAGATTGCTTCTAAGTAAAACCGGTTTTCTTGAAATATTTAATTTTTTTTAATTTAAGTTTTTTTCAACATAATATACTATTATATGTATATATTCTTCTTGTGAAGATATAGGAAACTACTTCTAACTTGAACCGGTTTCCTAAAAATAATAATTCTAAAATTTAATATATTTTCAATTTATATTGATACAGTATAAGATAAATCTATTTACTTTTAAAATTGTTTTTCCTTACAATAGAAAAAAATACTACCACTCCTAGTATTATTCTATCTATACATCGTGGTTAACGTAACCAATCTATAACAACCTGTCAAAAAAAAAAAATCTCGAAGCATCCTCGCCATAATACTCTCGGGCTCCATAGCTTGAAGCCTCACACCATCGTCAATAACCACCACTCCCCATAATCCAAATTCTCCCCATAATCTAAATTTTTCCATCACAATTCCAATTAAATTTCCCACATTTCTCAATTGAAAAACTGAAATTTGTGATTCAGCTTCGTCAATTCTTTTTGCTATAATCGATCTTAGGGCTCTCACATTGTTCGTCGATTTTAGGTTAGTTGACTAACATTAGCTTTGCATTTGTAAAATTCATAAAGTTTTTAGTAATCATTGATTTAATCTGTATTGGTTTGTTTAATTTTAGTATTCAGTGTTTGCAGAATTTGTTCTGGATATTAGATTTTGCTATTGTTTGTTTTATTTCACATCTTATTTTACCTAATGTGTGTTGTATTTTCAGATAATATGAACCAAATTATTTTAACATGAGACTGATGTATACTGAAATAATTAACAAGGGATAAGCAGCAAAATCATTAACAATAACTAAAAACAAAATGAAATGCACATCAAAGGATAGTTCGAAATCTGAAAGAAGATGCCAAATTGTATTCTGGATGAGTGTATATAGATAGCTTTAAGATTCGCTATCCCAGAACGGCAAGCCGATAGTTCTTGTGCAACTGTACCTCTCCTCTTCCCAAGCAAATATACTTTCTATGTTTCATAATGCACTAATCATTTGACTTACACAATCCACGAAAACAAACTTTGATCATAATTCCATCATTGTATAGAAGAACTAATAGAAAATTTAATAGGATTCTTACATGGAAGAACTTTTAAATACAAATATAATGCTAACAATTTTACCAAAAGAATCATCATTATTATAATTTCTGGCAAGCTGATGGTTAAAAAAGAAAAAAAATGAAACTTAACCACCAAATGTATGAAGAAAATCATAAAGGAAAATCTTACAAGAAAAACATCAGTTGTCATAAGGATACTTGTAGGTATTACAGTATTAGTAACCTCTGTAGACCATTTTTTAGAGTAAAGCTTTGATTGGAAGAACCAATTTTCCATACTAAATAGTTGCTGTTTTTCAATCCCCAAAGAAAACAACTAATTAAGTGAGCATCTACTGCTTGTTGCCCAATTCACCCTCATCTTTCCCCTCACCCCAATACTTGAATCTCTAAAAACTAATACATTTTCTAAAAACTAATGAATCTCCAAAACAAACTAATAGTTCAAGGAATCTATGCTAGAACCTATCTAGTATTTAATTATTTGTCCAAAATCAGTCCGAAAGAACTTCAATCTATGCTCTTCCTACCATCCTTGTATCTACCAATTTACTTCTATTTACCATCCTATAAATAGAAAAATAGTAGTCAATACAATAGGAGCAAACACTTGCTGCAATCCTGCAAAACATCAGCTTAAAGCCACTATTGAAGATGTGTACACTTATGTGTACACCTAGGCACCAAGATATTTCCTTCTCTTAAAATATCTTTTTTAGTTTTCTGTTCCTAGTATTTTGTACTGATCCCTAGGTGGATTCTAGTCGTTATTTTTGTCTTTTCTGTTTCTTGTCTTTATGTACAGCTTGCTTAGTCACCCTAGGTTAGCAAGCTTTCTGATATAAAAAGGTAGAGGAGGTAGGATTCTAGGCGCAGCTTTGTAAGGAGAAAAGCTCCATTTTTCCTTGAAGGAATATATATCAAAAACTACTGGAAAACTGATTTTCCAGATTAAAAGGAAAGTTAGAGTCACTGATTCTTTTCATGGTATCAGAGCAATAGGGTGTCAAGATCCTTTCTTTAAAGTTTCAGAGGCTCTATCTTCCTGTTTTGAGTAATGGCAAAAGATAAAGGAGAACAATCTGGAAATGAGAATTCCAGTGTGAATCCTTACAAGGATCCCTTGTTTATAGCTGTTAATGATAATGGTTCTACTCCATTAGGAAGCATAATTTTTGATGGAACAAATTTTATGAACTGGAGTAAAAGCATTAGGATAGCTTTGGGAGCCAAGAACAAACTAGGTTTTCTTGGAGGGAAACATCCCAAACCTACTTCAGGTGAAGAAGAAATGCAGAAATGGGAAAGGTGTGATTACATGGTGAGATCATGGATGCTGGCTACCATGAAATCAGATGTGGCAGCAAGTTTGGTGAATATGCAATCCACCAGGCAGCTTTGGGAAGAGATTGTTGAGAGGTATGCACAGACGAATGCACCACAACTTTTCTCTCTCAAGAAGGATCTTTGGGAGCTTCAGCAAAATAATCTTAGTGTAAGTGAGTACTACTGTAAGCTAAGAACATTTGGACCAAATTGCAGATCTGGAAGGGATACCTGAGTGCACATGTGGAGCAATGGCAAAAATGCTCATGTGATCTTGCAAAGAAACTGATGGAATTACAATCCACTGAGAGATGATAAAATTTGTGATGGTCTTAACAATGGTTATGACCAAATGAAGTCAAATCTTCTAAGCACTGACCCTTTGGTCACAGTGAACAAAGCCTATAATTTGGTTCTTCAGATTGAGAGGCAGAAGCAGATTACAGGTGAGATGACAGCAGCCTTGGAAGCTAGTGCGTTGGCTGTTAACAGACAAAATCAAAGTAGAAGTTTGGGACCATTGAAGAATTTTCAAAAGAAGGACTATTTTAAACAACTCAAGATAGAGAAAATGGCTAGATTTTGTGATCATTGTGGGAAGAAGGGTCACTGCAAGGAAGAGTGTTTCAAGATTGTAGGATACCCAGACTGGTATAAGAAGGGTGCTGAGCAATTTAAAAGTGCAGCAAATGTGGAAATGACAACACAGGACAACCCTCTTGAGTTCTCAACTCAGAATGGAGAAGGATATGGAGTCAAGCAGGACAGCAAGTTCATGAACAACTTGGTCCAAGAAGTCATCAAAGCAATGACAGAAAAACAAGGAGAAGCAAGTAGCAGTCAAGCAAACTTTGCAGGTAAATTTAGTATTTCTAATGCTGCTGTAAATAAAATTGATACAAAATCTGGTTCATGGCTCATAGATTCTGGAGCTAGTGATCACATGACAGGTAACAGAGAGTTGCTGTTGAATAAAAGAATCTTAAAAGGTAAGATAAAGGTAGGACTTCCAGATGGAAGCATGAAATTTGTGTCTGAAATAGGAGATGTGAGTTTAGATCATGACATTATTCTGAAGAATGTGCTTTATATTCATGATTTTAAACATAATTTGCTCTCTGTTGCTAAACTACTAAGAGACAGAAGTTTCAAATGATTTTTAACAATCATGAATGCATCTTACAGGACCTTTCCATTAGGAAAATGTCTTTCTTGGGAAACAAGAGAATGATCTCTATAAGCTACACAAAGATGATGCAGAGAAGCATGATGAAGTTTTATTGAGGACTACTAATGATGAGACTATGATGCACTGTAATAATGTAGCTAATCTAGATGTTATTCATGCTAGGCTAGGGCATGTTTCTTTATCCAAGATGCAACACTTAGATTTTTGCAAATGTAAGAACCTTAAAGACTATTTTTGTGATACTTGTTCTATTGCTAAACACCACAAGCTACCTTTCTCTCCTAGCAAATCTATTGCTTCTCACATTTTTGATCTAATTCATGTGGACCTATGGGGTCCTTATAGGACAAAAGCTATTACAGGTGCTAGTTATTTTCTTACTATTGTGGATGATTACAGTAGGGTCACTTGGACTCAACTGTTATCTAACAAAGAACAGGTAAAAAGCAGTTTATTAAATTTTTTATTCATGTTGAAAACCATTTTGAAACCAAAGTAAAAACTCTTAGGAGTGATAATGGGACTGAGATATTCCAAGATGAATGCAGACAGATATTTGTGAAAGGGGAATCACTCATCAAAGGAGTGTGCAGGAGTACCCCAACAAAATGCAAGGGTAGAAAGGAAGCATAGGTTCTTGCTTGAAAGCAAGAGCCTTGAAGCTACATGCAGGTATGCCTAACTACTTGTGGGGTGAGTGTATACTTGCAGCTACACACTTGATTAATCTGTTGCCAAGTGCTGTTATCAACTGGGATACACCTTACAAAAGATTAACAAACAAAGAACCCAATTATGAACATCTTAAAATAATTGGATGTCTTTGTTATGCTAGCCCACATCAAAAGCCTAGTGATAAATTTGCTCCCAGGGGTATCAGATGTGTAATGTTAGGCTATCCATATTGCCAGAAGGGTTATAAGGTGATGACACCACCAGGCAGATATTTGTAAGTAGAGATGTTGTTTTTAAAGAGAATTTATTCCCTTTTTTACAGAACAACTCTCCTCATATAGGTATGGAAAAATCTCCTCACCAGCATATTCATGATTATGATGATGTTACTAACAATTTACATCCAGTGGATGATGATAGAGTCAATGAAGATGATTTTGCAGATACAGAACAGCTTGAGCAGGAAATGACTTATGAAGGTGAACCAAGTGGTTTAGAAACTCAGCCACCTACTGTTGAGAGAAGAAAGTCTTCAAGACAAGCAGAAATCCCAAGATACAAAGATTACATCTATGATATTCCAGGGAAGAACACTACAACTTCTCATGAGATTTCTTCCTGTGCTATTGTTAACCAGATGAGACAGACTCAAGAGTTTGCTGAGGACTATTTGAGCTACATGAATAATGTACTCAGAATCAGGGAGCCTTTACATTATGCAGAAGCAGCAAGGGATGAAGGATGGACTCAAGCTATGCAAGAGGAACTCAAGGCCCTTGATGCAAATAACACTTGGGATCTGACTCATCTTCCAGCAGGAAAGCAAGCTATTGACAGCAAGTGGGTTTATAAAATCAAATTCACACCAAATGGTGAAATTGATAGGTTGAAGGCCAGGCTTGTGGCCAGGGGAGACAAACAAATTGAGGGAAAGGACTATAAACATACTTTCTCTCCTGTTGCTAAGTTCACCTCTGTCAGGGCTTTGATTGCTTTGGCTACCATTCAAGGATGGAATTTACATCATCTAGATATCAATAATGCTTTTTTGCATGGATATCTAGATGAAGAAATTTACATGAAACCACCAAAAGGATATGAACAAGCTATAGAAGGGCAAGTCTGTAAACTTAAGAAAAGCTTGTATGGATTAAAACAAGCCTCAAGACAGTGGAATCTTGAACTCACTAAATTCCTGCTTGACCATGGCTATACTCAATCTAAGAAAGATTATTCCTTATTCTCTAAGGATGTAGAAGGCACCTGGGTACGTGTTTATTCTTGTCTATGTTGATGATCTTTTGATCACAGGCAATGCTCTTCCTGAAATTCAAGCTATTAAAGAAGCTTTGGATATTGCCTTCACTATTAAAGATCTTGGAGCAATGAAATACTTCTTAGGTATAGAAGTGGCAAGAAATGAGAAGGGTCTCATGTTACATCAGAGGAAATTCATCCTGGACATCTTAAAAAGCACAGGGACTGAAAGTTGTAAACCTGTAAAAGTCCTTTTCCCAAGGGTATCAAACTCTCAACTGATGAAGGAGAGCTTCTTGAAGATGCTGAGCTCTACAGGAGTATTATAGGAAAATTGCTCTACTTGAACCTCACAAGACCTGACATTTCTTATTCTGTTCAACAGCTTAGCCAGTTCATGACAACTCCTAGAAAACCACATCTTCAAGCTGCAATTCATGTTATCAAGTATCTCTCAGGCACTATTAATCAAGGATTATTTTACTCAAGTGATTCTCAGCTCAAACTCACAGGCTTTTGTGACTCAGATTGGGGCAACTGTGCCTTCAGTGCTAGATCCTTAACAGGATATTGTGTTTTCTTAGGGAATTCTCTCATCTCCTGGAAGACAAAGAAGCAAAAAACAGTTTCCAAATCCTCTACAGAAGCCGAGTACAGATGCATGTCTCAGACTACAAGTGAACTGGTTTGGTTAGAAGGGGTGCTTAATGATCTTGGGATCAATGTTCCTAAACCTATTGATCTCTTTTGTGACAACAAATCAGCAATTTACCTTGCACACAACCCTATTTTTCATGAGAGAACCAAGCATCTCAAAGTAGACTGTCATTATGTTCGTGAACATCTCACTACTGGGTTCCTAAATGTGCTTCATGTGAAGTCTTTCCTTCAACTTGCAGACATCATGACTAAATGCCTCAGTGAACAGCAACACACGCATCTTAGTTCCAAGTTAGGACTGATTACCACCAGTCCAACTTGAGGGGAGTGTATTGAAGATGTGTACACTTATGTGTACACCTAGGCACCAAGATATTTCCTTCTCTTAAAATATCTTTTTTAGTTTTCTGTTCCTAGTATTTTGTACTGATCCCTAGGTGGATTCTAGTCGTTATTTTGTCTTTTCTGTTTCTTGTCTTTATGTACAGCTTGCTTAGTCACCCTAGGTTAGCAAGCTTTCTGATATAAAAAGGTAGAGAGGTAGGATTCTAGCGCAGCTTTGTAAGGAGAAAAGCTCCATTTTTCCTTGAAGGAATATATATCAAAAACTACTGGAAAACTGATTTTCCAGATTAAAAGGAAAGTTAGAGTCACTGATTCTTTTCAGCCACACAACATAGTTGCATAGGAAGAAACCAAAAGGAGTAGTACAGCTTCCATCACATTTTTGTAGCAGAGTGACAACCAAAATATACAACTCCAGCCCTCGCAGAACTGAACTGCTACCAGCAGATCAGAAAATGAATAGCTACTAGCAGATGAGAATCTACTGACGACAACTACTAACCACCCCTGTAGAACTGGACAACTACTAGCCAACCTTGTAGAACTAAACAACTACTAGCAGTAGAATATCAAACATTTGGGGCCGAATCAGATACTGTGTTGTCTATGGAAAATGACATAGTTCTCTATCAATTTTAATAACTTGGTTATTTTCTTGACATCTCACTGATCTTTTTTTTCAGGACACATCTCACTTTTATCAAACTATAGTTTATAAAGGATTTCCAAAGTTAGTGAAATGGGACAAAGGACAAGCATGTTGAAACCATAGCAAACTGATTCCTCTGTTTTTTTGTTATGTATTAATGCTTTGATCTTCTTATTTGTAGGTTTGATAAAAGAATCACAGCATTTGCGGAGGAGAAGCTCCACAGGGATGGTATCAACCTGCAAACTGGGGCAATGGTTGTGAAAGTGAATGACAAAGAAATATCAACCAGAGCACACAAGAATGGTGGGCAAATATCCTCCATGTCATATGGAATGCTAGTCTCGTCTACCGACATTCGACCTCGTCCAACGATAACACAATTCATGAAGCAAATTGGTCAAGTATGTTTATAAGGGCACAAATATATTTACTTATTCTCAACCAAGTGCATCATTCAAAGATGCACTTGCTTGATTTCAGACTTTGATCAATAGCACATGAAAGTTATAAAATATAGACATACTAGTTCTTATTATAATTCTTTGTAATTATTTTGTAGTACTTTCTTGGGATTTCTAGCACTTATTCGCAAGAGATGATTGACGAGCTAAAGATACGTGGGTGAAATATTTAAACAATCAAGCACGAGACGGTGGAGATTGAAGACAATGGTCAAGTTTCAATTGTACATATTATTTGCTCAAGTTAGAATTTTAATTTTCGTAGATATCATTAGATTATAGAAATTTTATTTTTAAGACATTAATTATTGGAATAAATTGATGCTTTGACTACTGAAATTGATTTTGTATGTAAATTAAATGTAGCAAATTTTTTTATTATTAATAAAGCAAGTAGGAATTTTTGTTTCATAATATTATTATTATTGTGGTCATTTATAGATTTTTGAGTTTTTTTGTTAGAGACAACCTTTTAAATATAACTTTTTGCAAAGACAACCTTTTAAAAATTTTTGGGCAACTTCAGACCTTAATGAAATTTTTTTTTGTTAAAAACAACCTTGACCAGAAATCCGGCATTGACTCACCGGACATACCTTTTTCATCCCAAATTCCCCCATTTTTCTCCTTTTACCCCCCTTTAATCATCTCACCACCACTCACCTCACAACTCTCCATTTTCAATTCTTCCTTCCTCAATAGATCGTCGGCTATTAACCCTTGGTCGGGGTGCAACGACGAAGACAAAGAGGGATGGTGCTTTTCAGCACTCACTTCGAGCAGAGAGACAGCGTTTGAGAGTGCGTGAGTGCCAACGAAAGAGAAGATATGAGTTGCGGGAGAGAGGGAGGTCAGGCGAGGCTTGCGGAAGGATGTCGGATAGGTGGGTCAGTGGCTGGGGAATGACGTTAGCAGTGGGGCATGGTGCTGCAGATGGTTCGCATTACTTTGCAAGGTGGCAGGCGGTGGTGGTATTGTGGGCAGTAGCCCAAAACAGAGGAGAGAGAGAGAGGATCCTTGAGGCTTGTTTGGGCTACATTTTTCCGATGGATACAAGGGCTAATTCCGGCGATCTATTAAGGAAGGAAGAACTGAAAATGGAGAGTTGTGAGGTAAGTGGTGGTGAGATGACTAAAGGGGGGTAAAAGGAGGGAAATGGGGGGAATTTGGGATGAACAAGGTTTGTCCGGTGAGTCAACACCGGATTTCAGTGAGTCAACACCGGATTCCGGTGAGTCAATGCCGGATTTCTGGTCGAGGTTGTTTTTGACAAAAAAAATAACATTAAGGTCTGAAGTTGCCCAAAAAATTTAAAAGGTTGTCTTTCGCAAAAAGTTGTATTTAAAAGGTTGTCTTTGACAAAAAACTCTAGATCTTTTTTTAAGGCGTATATACAAGGAATCACAAATATAGGAGCAGATAATGTATGTATATTGTAGCGTTTTAATTAAAAAAAAACATGCAATACACCTAAGAATCCGGTTGTGGTTAATAACTGGTTTCAAAGGGTAAGGTACGTAAGGAGACTGGTTATAAATGTTAACTGGTCTCCTAGCCTCTTTTCACACTATATGTACACTTATTTAAGAGACTGGTTTTACCTATCAACCGGTCTCCTAAATAAACAAAGAAACCAAGCATTATAACCGGTCTCTTAACCTAGGACACCTGTGGGATAGAGATGTGTTATAGTCCGGTTTCCTAGGCTATTTTCAACCGGTTTCCTAGGCCTTTTTTTGTAGTAGTGGAATAGGATTATAATGGTTAGTTAACAATATGTTTTTGTTATGACTAATTTAAGGGGTCACTAATTTTTTTTCTTTATTACAATTGAATAATATTTCTGTTTTGACCTATTTTTTCTTCACCACTTATGATTTTCAAGGAATTGAACAGTTGGTAACTAAATAAAATAAACTGATGACTATATGCCTATACTAGGTCACTAATTAAGATAAACTACTGACTAATAGGCTTGTAGTGATGATAAATAAGAATATTGATTTTAGGCTTATGACTAATATCTTAATTAAGAATACCCACAATACAGTACTGCTTTCTAGTGTTTTATACTTTAAACGTTTTGTTTTTCAAATATTTAAAATTACTTATGCATACTAGGTCACAATTAAGAATAAACTGGTGACTAATACGATTAGACTGGTCACAATTAAGAATAAACTGGTGACTAATAGGATTAGACTGGTCACAATTAAGAATAGTGGTTTTCTTTTAATTATTTAATACCCACAATAGAGTACTGATGAGATAAACTTGAAATGTTAGTATGTTATATAAACTGGTGAGCCAAAAAACAAAAAAATTCGAAACACTTCTCCATATATGGTTACTAATTAGCATAATCTGGTGATTAAAAGGCTTATAGCGGTCACAAAATAGAACTTTGCCTACTGCCTATTATGCCATTAGTTTTCGTATTTACATTTCAAAATATAACCTAATATAACCTATGAAAGTTGTTGATATATCAAAATATAACCTAATAGATTGGGAAATGTTGCATCAACATTTGTGCAAAAAACCATATGATCATAATTCATAATATAGCTTTCTAGGAGGCATTCTTTGTTTTTCTAGGAGAGATTCTTCTTGTGGGAGAGCCTTTTGGTGGTACTTCAGTGGCTGCTTCTTTTTTTGTGCTTCTTGGTGTCTCTTTGATCGTCTGGTAAAGACTAGGGGAGGAACAAGTTTGCTTATATCTTCTTTGTTTGGGTTTTTTAGGTTGCTTTTGTTGCTTCCATTCGGGTACACCCAAGTCAAATGATGGCATATCTGCAACTGTTTGCCTTGTTGTTGTTAGGAGCTCAATGTCATCAATCTGTTGAAGAACTTCAGGGTTCTCTAACAGTTGAGTCAATATGGGTGATGCATCCCGTGGAACATATTCCTTCCTTTGTTTAAGCTCCTCCAACCTTCGCGTGTTACATTTTATTGAGGCATATTAAGAACATTATAGTTTCCCACTCACCCATACCAAATCTGCCTCCTTTGTTGTTATTTGTTGCAACCTCTTCTAGCACACGCTCATGGACTATTTCATATGCCAAATGCTAAATTTGTGGAACTGATGTTGGTGTTTGCATTCCCTTCCAAAGTAAACAATGGAAGTAAATAAGTTGCAGTATGATGATGCGCCCACCTACACTCTTTGATCCTTTTCTGTTGCAACTTGTTACAGCTCTGTCCAACCTCTCCAACACATAACCGCACCAATTCATTCTTGGGATTTGCACGGGATCCAAAAGTGCTTTTGTTATATCCATATCTATGTTGTTGTGTGGTGTAGGAGTGAGAAATGTCGAGAGCGGGTACATAGCATAATAGGTTTGGGATCTACGACCTCCATTTGGTAGTTTCAAAATATCTTCAACTAGTTTGGATGCTTTTATTTCTGCATTGCTTGTACATCCTAATTCTTTACGCCAATAATTTTGTGCCCAAAGATCTGGAATGTCTATTTTGGCAAGAGTGTTTTGGACAACAGGATCGCCTACTTTTGGCAGTTGAAAGATGTCATAAACATCATTTTCAGTTATATTGCATCCCCTAGTTACATCAAATGTAAACCAGTGGCTGCTCCCATTATACTATTGGACAAGCCGGTCCACCATCCCTTGATATTACGCATTCATGTTTAGCATAAGCAATCCTCCAAATCCCATAAATTCCATATGCCTCTTTGATCTCTAGTGGGTTGCTCATTCAACTTGAACAATCCACTAGGGGAGCAATATGTTGAAATCAGAACTTTTTTAGCCCTATAAACGAATTTGGAACAATAACAAACATCACAACCATAGTGATCATCAGACATTAAACTGATCACTAATTGAGATAAAATGGTGACAAAATGAACAATATTGAGCGCAAAATGAGTTAATGTAGTGATAACCTTATTTCTATTTTGCAACTGATTTTTAGACATTAAACTGGTCATTAAAGTTGAATTAGCTATAGGTACCATATAAATACAATTTAGTACCATAAGTGGTGACTAATACCATTAAACTAATTGAGATTAAACTAGTCAGTTTTTAAGCTAAAATGGATACAAAATGACCAATATTGACAACAAAATGACTTAATGTAGTGATAACCCTATTTCTATTTTGCAACTGATTTTTTCTAATAAGTTAATGTTTTAGAGTTGAATAATGGACATAAAAACATAATTTAAACATAAAAGTTAAATGAGTCATAAGTACCATAAAAATACAATTTAGTGCCGTAAGTGGTGACTAATAGAATTAAACTAGTTACTAAATGATATAAAATATCAACTAATACTGTATTATAAAACATGAATGAAATATTTTTGCAAATGATCAATAAATATGAATGACATAATTTAAAAATGAATGAAATGTCAACCTGGTTTTAGGGGTTTTTTCTGGAGAACCATCTTGATCAATCTCTTTCAAAGGTTGTTTTCCTTTCTTCTTTGCTTGTGTACTAGGTGATTGTGGTGTACGAACTTTTTCAGCATTGTTAGTAGGTTGTTTCTTTTTTGTTTACCTCCCTTTCTTTCATGTGACTCTGTTGAACCCTTTGGAGAAATGCTTATCTCGTACTCTGAAGGAGTTTGCTCTCGAGTTTCCCTTTCATTCTCTGGAGGAGTCTTCATTCCCCTTGTTATGATTCTTCTTTCAGGTGATTGTAGTGAATCCTTTGGAGTACTCTATTTTCCCGATTTCATTCTTTTTCCTTTAGGTAACTCTTTTGGATCTTTTTCTTCCTTTGTTAGAGGTTGTTTGCGTCTTTTTCCTCCCTTTCCTTGAGGTTGTTCTGTTGGGTTTCCTTCATCTGTCCTCTTGTTTGGCTCAGCTTCAGCTTGTTCTTCTTCAATTATGGGAGGAGATGTTCTTTCCTCAGTTTTCTTTGGTATTTTAGGTGGTCAGCGCCTTTTTTCCTTTGCTACACTTTCCTATCATTAGCTGCCTTTTTCTTCATCTCGGTTAGAGTTTCTGTCACAGTATTGTATGGTTTTGCTTTTTTTGTGTCTTGATTGTGTGTATCTGTAAAAAGTGGTCATAATTTTAATTATTCACTAAATGACATAAACTCGCAAAAATACAAGTTTAATGGTTACCAAACTCTTGAAGTTATCTAAACAGAAGCAAAAGTTAAGCCTATCTGTTACTTTTTTTCTAGAACCTTTTGTTTTAGAATATTCAACTTAAGCTTTTGTATCTACTTATAATGAGCTTTGTTGAAGTTTGAAAAAAATAAGCAAGCACATATAATATTTATCAACCCTCATAGTGAACTTGTTCGTAGCCCGTAAGTGAGATTTATGTGTCCACTTACAGACCCACAAATTACTCTTTATCAAGCTATAATAGGAGCACAAAAACACTACCATCAGAATGGAAAAAGGTTAAGATACTCAACATAACTATCTTGAAACTAGAGGAAGCCATTAACCTAAAATTTTGACAGTTAAGAAGCCATTAAACTAATTCTTCTTGAAAGTGAGGAAACATTAATACAATTTGAACACTCACAGAGCATATTATCAATCCATCATCAAAGAATTCATTAGTTT
Source organism: Beta vulgaris subsp. vulgaris (assembly GCF_026745355.1). Classification (NCBI taxonomy): domain Eukaryota; kingdom Viridiplantae; phylum Streptophyta; class Magnoliopsida; order Caryophyllales; family Amaranthaceae; genus Beta; species Beta vulgaris. The sequence continues at coordinate 24,874,765 of NC_079208.1, forward strand.
TCCTCTTGCTGATGGTTAGTCCATGGGTGCTATTTGCAGGAAGAATACATTATAAGTCCCAAAAGCAAGCACCATATAATCATTTGTGTTTTTGCAGGAAGAATACATTATAAGTCCCAAAAGCAAGCATCATACAATCATTTGTGTGTTTTGCACTAAAGGACGCTAACAATCCACTAAGACATTCACATTCTGGCTCATTTTAAAAGTCATCCACATCCATTCACTTCCATATCCTTCATTTTCTCTCAGACTCTTACGCAAGAGGATTATGCATCACCATTCTTGTGCTTTAACTCCATTGCACAACAAACAAAAACATTACCTATTTCTTTGCATCAAACATTCCATAGCAGTTTCTACTCATCCTTTTTAAATCCAAGTTTGTAGTCTATACGCATCGTGTTATACTACATAAGAAGCCCACAGAAACCAACATTTTAATATAAGCGTCTTTAAAGCTTGTGCACAACATTGTGCCCCACTGAACCATGGACACATATTTACACAGCTCTAATGGTTCTTTTGGTAAGCGACCATAAATGGTGTAAATGATAATGAAAGGAATCCCAATGTGAAAATACATGTTAATGCCATTTCATACCATAACATCTATTTTCTTCCCAAAGTCTTCTTGCCGTCCAAAGGTACTAAATGACATAAACTGGTTACTTATACAAGTTTATTGGTCACTAAATTTAATGATGTAGAAAATGAATTTTCAATTGTAGTTAGTGACTGCCAACAAGCAGATTTCATAGAATCATTGAAATATTGAAATTAATATCAAATAAGGGCGAACTTACATAAAACCTCAAGCAAGCAAAATCTAATAGAATAATCTATGAACTGGGGGTGTTAATATTGAAATTCAGGAGATTACGTCAATTGAGTGCTCTAAATTCAGGAGAAAATTAGTTCAGAAAACTAATTCAATTGAGTGCTCTAAATAACACATGCATAACCTAATATTGAAATTTATACTGAAATTTAGTAGAATACCTTCATTTGTTGGCGTTTTTGGCGATTTTTTCTTTCGTCTTGTCATATTTCGCTATTATACACCAGATTAATTGTATAAAAAAGCCTAAAAAAATCGCAGTTTAAAAGAATTCATTAAATTATTAGAAAAACAAACCAGAAATTGAAGAAAATATGATTAGAAAACAGTTGATGTAATGATCTTTTGTGTGTAAATTGATGGTTCCACCGAAATTTAGTAGAATCATGCATTTTTGAACTTTTTTTCGGTTGAAAATTGGCAGAATTTCGAGAGAGAGAAGTGAGGTTGAATAAGAAACTGTCAGTGGGAAAAAAAGCTCTCAAGTGAATAATACGCGCGTTTCTTTTAATTTTTTTAGGTTTTAGTTTTTGGGATTTGGGTTTGTGGGGTGGGTATTTCTGTTATGGGCCTATTGGGCTCCGCCTAATTTTATTATTACAATTAGGCCGTCTCTGGCAAGACGAGCTGTAGAAAAAGAATAGAGGAAGTATGTAAATAAAATGATGTTGAAAAATCTCATTTTACAACAATACAAAATCAACAATGTTAACAAAAAATTTACAAAAAAATAATACTTTATTCATCCCAAAATATAGTTCTTGTTTCTATTTTGGGAGTCAAATTTTATAAACTTTGACCAAATATTCTTATTAATGTATAGAAAAAACATACTCATGTAGTCATGTGGGATTTTGTTAAATTTGACTCAATGTGTACATTCAAAAAATCTGTTGTGAGAATAGATATATAGAAGGAATGTTACTGAAAGGAATTTATTAGAAGAGTATGGTATTTGTATTGATGTGTAGAACTGATTTCTTACACCGGTATTTATAGGCAAAAATTATACTGTTTTAACATTACACTTTCAACATATTTTGCGCGGAGGAAAAACTTTTCCTAACATGCATTAAATGCATGTCAGGACATTCACTATGCTTGAACAGTGAGAATTTCCAATCCACTGTTTCTCAACACTCCGCCTTGAATGTCCACTTATAATTCATAATAGACATTGTCTTATTAAGAATCTTTGTTAGGAAAAACCCTGTGGGAATAATCCGTAACTAGGGAAAGAGTATAACTATTATGTAACCTTATATGCTTAAAATCAACTGCCTCATTAAAAACCTTGCCAGGAAAAACCCGATGGGATAAAAACCTGATCGAAGGGAAAAAGGGTGCAGCGCATATAATACTCCCCCTGAATTTAGCATATATCAGAAGATGACGCATTCCAATTTTTCGGACTAATTCTTCAAATTTCTTCGCCGGAAGGGATTTGGTGAATAAATCTGCAAGATTCTCACATGATTGGATTTGTCGAATGTTGATCGTCCCTTCCTTTTGGAGGTCATGAGTGAAGAAGAGCTTTGGTGATAAATGTTTAGTTCTGTCTCCTTTGATGTACCCTTCGCTTACTTGGGTGATGCATGCAGTATTGTCTTCGTAGATGATAGTTGGATTTGTTGTTATTGTTTCCATCCCACATTCTTCTTGGATATTCTTGATCATTGACCTTAGCCATACACATTCCCTTCCAGCTTCATAAAGAGCAATTAATTCTGCATGATTTGATGATGTGGCCGTCAAAGTCTGCTTGTGATTTCCAAGATATTGCAGTACCTCCATAAGTGAATCATATCCGGATTGAGACTTAGCCTTTTGTGGGTGAAAGGTAGCCAGCATCTGCATATCCAATGAGTGACGCATTGGTCTTGACTGATAGAATAATCCGAGATCTTGTGTTCCTCGAAGATAACGTAATAAGTGTCTGACTCCATTCCAATGTCTCTTAGTTGGTGCATTGCTGTATCTAGCTAACAAGTTTACTGAAAAAGCTATGTCAGGTCGAGTATTGTTAGCCAAGTACATTAAAGCACCAATTGCACTTAGATATGGTACTTCAGGACCAAGAATCTCCTCGTTTTCTTCTCGTGGTCTGAATGGATCATCTTTCTCATTCAGGGAACGCACTACCATTGGAGAACTTATTGGGTGGGCTTTGTCCATGAAAAAACGTTTCAGGATTTTTTCTGTATAGTTTGATTGATGGACAAAAATCCCATTTCTTAGATGTTCCATTTGCAGGCCAAGGCAAAATTTTGTCTTCCCGAGATCTTTCTCTAATCTAAGTATTTTGCAGTCGCTTCAAGTTCTCTAGGAGTTCCGATAATGTTCAAATCATGACATATACAGCAATGATCGCGAATCCTGATTTAGATCGCTTAATGAAAACACAGGGACTGATTTGATTATTTTTGAATCCTTCTTTCAATAGGTATTCACTAAGACGATTATACCACATTCTTCCAGATTGTTTTATAGAGTGATTTTTCAATTTTATTGAGAACATCTCTTTGGGCATGCAATTTTCTGGTAGTTTTAGTCCTTGGAACTTTCATATAAATATTTGTGTCAAGTGAGCCATACAAATATGCGGTCACTACATCCATCAATCTCATTTGCAATCCTTTCGAAACTGATAAACTTACCAGAAATCTTAGTGTAGTTGCATCGACTACTGGAGAATATGTCTCATCATAATCAATCCCTGGCATTTGCGAGAAGCCTTGGGCTACTAATCTTGCCTTATATCTAGTACCTCATTTTTCTCATTTCGTTTTCTCACGAACCATTTGTACCCAACTGGTTTTACACCTTTTGGTATTTGGGTTATTTGACCGAATACTTCACGTTTTTCAAGTGATCTCAATTCTGCTTGAATTGCCTCTTTCCATTTTGGCCAATCTTTTCTACGGCGACATTCATCAACTGTATTTGGCTCTACTATCATTTTCATCGTATGTCATTTCAACCGCTATCGAGTAAGCAAAAATTTCATTCAAGACAACATCTTTTCGATTCCATTGTCTCTTTGTAGAAACATAATTAATTGAAGTTTCATTGTTGTCTAGCTTTCATGTTCCTTTTCTTCTGGAAACTTTTCTTCATTTTTTTTTTATTGTCATCATGCTGTTGGGAGATTTATATTAATTTCGTTCGTTGTCTCCCTTGCCTTTTCATTTTTCTCGGTTTTAAATCTTTAGAACCGGGTGGTCTGCCACGTTTTCGACGTGCTATTGACTCATTTTCAATAGGAATTTCAATCCGTTCCGGAGCATTCGCAGCAGGTACATGTGACTTTGTCACTTTCTTAGAATCTATGAATGCATCTGGCAATTGGTTTGCAATACTTTGCAGATGAACAATTTTTTGACTTCTTGTTCACATGAATTTGTTCTCGGGTCCAGAAACGACATTTGCGATGCGTTCCATGTAATTTCCGATTTTATATTTTGTGGGTCCACTTTCTCTCCCCCTAAGGATGGGAATACCGACTCATTAAAATGACAGTCGGCAAATCGAGCCGTAAATAGATCACCAGTTGTTGGCTCTAAATATTTGATAATTGATGGAGATTCAAATCCAACATATATTCCCATCCTTCTTTGTGGACCCATTTTAGTACGTTGGGCGGAGCAATAGGTACATGTACAGCGCACCCAAAAATTCTCAAATGTGAGATATTCGGTTCTCGGCCAGATACTAATTGTAGGTGAGAATTTGTGATAGGCTGTCGGCCTTAATCTTATCAATGTTGCCGCATGTAATATAGCATGACCCCAAGTAGTAGATGGCAATTTTGACCTCATTATTAATGGTCTTGCAATTAATTGTAGTCTTTTGATTAATGATTCAGCAAGACCATTTTGTGTATGTACATGAGGTACAGGGTGCTCAACAATAATCCCAATAGACATGCAATAGTCATTAAATGTTTGGGATGTAAATTCCCCAGCATTGTCTAATCTTATTTTCTTTATTGTTATTATGTATGATCTGGAATTGAGTTTAATCGAATTATTTGAGCCAAAAGTTTTGCAAATGCAACATTTCTGCTTGACAGAAGGCTCACATGTGACCATCGAGTAGAGGCATCAATTAATACCATGAAATAACGAAATGGTCCACTGCAGGATGAATAGGCCCACAAATATCTCCTTGAATTCTTTCTAAAAATTGGAGATTCAGTGGCAATCTTATTTATAGATGGTCTGATTATCAATTTGCCAAGTGAGCATGCAGAGCATGTTAATTCATTTGACCGAGGAATTTTGACATTCTTTATAGAGTGTCCATTTGAGTTTTCAATGATTCTATGCATCATTCCTGTGCCGGGATGGCCTAATCGGTCATGCCATAGAGTAAATGAATTTCTATTATCTAACTTCTGGTTAGATATCATATTAATTTCAATCGGACGTATATCTATGCGATATAGTCTCGAGGAAATTGCTGGCAATTTTTCATAGATGTATTTCTTGCCGTTTTCTCTGCCGTTAGGCATATGAATTCCTCTTTGTTCACCTCATTGTTTCCAAATGGTAACCATTCTGACGTACATCTTTGAAACTTATGAGGTTCCTTCGAGATTTACTCGAATATAATGCGTCATTAATTATCAATTTTGTCCCATTTGGAAATATAATGCAAGCTTTTCCAGAGCCTTCAATTAGCTTGGCTGTCCCAGAAATTGTACTAACATTTGCTTGGAATATTGTAAGTTTTGAAAAAACTCTTTATTTTTCAATATGGTGTGTGTTGTCCCACTGTCCAGGAGACATTGTTCTTTGTTCCAACTTCTGATGAATTCATATCTTCATAAATAATAAATACGATGATTAGTATAAGAAAAATACGTATTTTTATTAATAATAAGGAACAAATACATGAAAGTGGATATTGAAGCAGTTAAATAAACTAAGCACATTAATCGATTGTGATCTAAACAAATTATTTTCAATTCAGCATCATCCATAAAAAAATCTGAAACATCAAGGCTGGGCATGGATGTAGTGGCTTCATTAACAAAGTTTGCTTCAGCATTTTTTCCTTTGTTTTTTATTGAAGCTTGATATAGATCTACCAAATGTTTGGCAGTACGACATGTGCGGCCCCAGTGCCCAGTCATGCCACATCTATGGCAAGTATCATTTCCTTTATAGGATTCTGCCTCTGATTTCCAGATGATTGTCCCCAATTTTTATCAGAATGTTTAAAATTATTATTTCTTGGGGAAAATCGGCCTCTTCCACGTCCACGCCCTCGGCCACGGTAATTACCACGTCCTCTCCCACGACCGTTGTAATTACCGCGTCCACCACTATGTATAGCATTTGCTTCTGGTGGATTAGAGCTTTCTATTGCATTTATCTCATGAGTGGCTGAAGACCCCGTAGGTCTAAGATTATGATTTTTCAGCAAAAGATCATTATTTTGTTCAGCCACAAGTAGTACTGAGATTAGCTCAGAGTACTTTTTGAAAGCTCTGAACCTGTATTGTTCTGCCAATATGATATTAGAGGCGTGGAAAGTGGAGAGCGTTTTGTTTATCATTTGCTCTTCTGTGATGGGATGATCACAATATCTTAACAATGATACAATTCTAAAAATGTTGAATTGTAATCACTGACCTTTTAAAATCCTGGAACCTCAGATTGGTCCAGTCATAATGTGCCTTTGGGAGAGCACATTTTTGTGATGCCCATATCTTTCATTTAGGCTATCCCATAGTTCTTTTGGATCATCCACAAGTAGATATTCACTTTTTAAACTTTCATGTAAATGATGTCTTAGGAGGACTAAGGCTTTTGCCTTTTCTTGTACAGTCGCAATTTTAATGATGCGGCTGTTGTAGTTGCATCCCCTTGTTGGGTTGTCACATCTTTAATTGTATGTTCCAGTCCTTGGGCCTTTAAATTCATTTGGGCGTCCACCGTCCATTCTAAAAACTTTTGCCCAGATAGATCTAGTATGTTAAATTGTCTTTTCACTAGATCTCCCATTCTTTTGACTACAAATAGGTAAATATTTGAAATTAGTAATGATGATAAATCACATATATATATTATCTCCCCCTGATTTATATCATTATTATTTAGATAAATAATACAAACAAAAAAAATAAAAATTGCGTACAACAATAATGAAGCAAAAAAAAAAAAACAAGAAAATACCAAAGAATAGAAAAAGTGAATAAACAAAAAAACTTCCTAAAATGCACTTAAAGACAAAAAAAAATTGATATTAATGTGCATTTTTCGCCATTTTTCCGGGGGAATATTTTTTTTCTCCTATTTATGTATTAGGAGATATATCATTAATGCCATGAGGAGGAAAAAGAAACCGGCTATAAGAAATAAGTAGAGTTTTATTTTCCTAAAATCCTCTTCAAAAGAGGAAGATGAGGGTGGAGGACGGTTGTCGTCGGCGTTAAACATGGTGGCCGGAAGGTTGAGGAAGAAGAAAAAATTTGTGGGTTTAGAGAAAAAAAATCGGAAGAAGATAAGGGATGTGTGGTGAAAATGGGGATGGTAATCCGCTTTTATAGAGGGTTATCCCTAACTGTGCAGTTCATATACAGTTAAAAAATATACAACGCAATAAAATTCTAATATTGACAAATATATTAGAGCATGCTAGTAAATTGGTAATATAATATATGTAACTATAAATGCAAAAAAAATAGAAGATTAGAGACAATAATATATAATAATGTTCTGAATGCTTGTTCCCTGCATACATACACATTATTGCACATATAAGACATAATAATGCTATCACTTCACTAGGCCGTCCATATAGGTGGCAATAAAAAAATTAACCTGTCCATATAGGCGGTTTAAGAGCAGATAAATAAAATAACGTAAATAAAATGTCCTTGCCCTCCATGAAGGTGGCGTTAAAATTATTTGTTTTCTGTTAGTAGTATGGTGACGTTTACTACTAGTTTTTCTCTGTTCATCTCTATCTCTTTTATTACTGGGGAGGTTGATTTTCAGCTGGTTGTATAGGAGGGTTATTATTGGTGTTGGGAACAGGGGTTTGTGGGTTTTCTCTGTAAGTATTTGTACCGTTGTTACGGTTACTGGGTCGGGGCTGTATTACAGTTCCCCTCGCTGGGTTGGTAGTGAATGGCACATTGTTTCGCTCTATCCAAATATAAACCCGAGACAGAGACATTGTGTAAAATGTTAATCCCGTTACTTTGTTGTCCATGTTCGGTAGTAAAGTGTTGGGCTTGGAAAAAAAAATTTAAACTTAAAAATAAAATGGATGTAAAGATTTTAAGGATACCTTAAAAATTTTCGATAGAACACTCGTGCTGATAACGTGTTGTGAGAATAGATATATAGAAGGAATGTTACTGAAAGGAATTTATCAGAAGAGTATGGTATTTGTATTGATGTGTAGAACTGATTTCTTACACCGGTATTTATAGGCAAAAATTATACTGTTTTAACATTACACTTTCAACATTTTCTGCGCGGAGGAAAAACTTTTCCTAACATGTATTAAATGCATGTCCGGACATTCACTATGCTTGAATAGTGAAAATTTGCAATCCACTGTTTCTCAACAATATCAACTTTTTATATTTTTTACTAAGGCTCCGTTTGGTAGGGCGTAAAACGTTTTCCCGGAAAACTATTTTCCTCTATTTTTAGTTTTACATTGTTTGGTTGGCAAAAGAGTGTAAAACCATTTTCCTTTGGGGTAAAATTACTCTCCCAATGATGGAAAACCATTTTCTTTCCAAAATGAAGGGAAAACTATTTTCTTTATCTCTCTTGTACACTCCTCTCACTACCTCCTTACTTTCCCTTTCATTTTCCTTTCATTTCCTCATTTTTCTTACATGTAACCAAACAACGGAAAACTAATTTTGGAATTGTGTTTTTCATTGTAAATTGTTTTCTATGAAAATCATTTTACACTGAAAATATTTTACGCCCTACCAAACGGAGCCTAATACGAAATTGACGGAGCGACGGAGGGAGATACGGACTAATATTTTTTTATGACTAATACCATTATTTCTAACCCGTAAATGACGAAATTTTAAGAGGGGACCATGCTCAAAAGTTAGCCTCCGACCAAAAAAACCTGCAATGGCGGAACAATCCTCTGTACCTGAAAACCGCGAAGACACCTCTGTTCCCGAAAACCGCGAAGATTTCGGAAAATCACAATTCGGGTAATTCCTCCTCATCTCTTTTCATCTTCCTCGTAAACTTTTCTTCTAAATCAACTCTAACATCTTGTGCCTTCTCTTTTTCCCCACCAGATGCGACCATTACAAGAGACGATGCCGAATTCGAGCTCCATGTTGCAATCGCGTTTTCACCTGTCGCCATTGTCACAATGAAGCTATGGTTGGTTTCATTTTTTTTTCTCTCTCTTCAAAGTTTTTTTTATTGCTGCAAAATGAATTCATGATTATATGATTTTATCTGCTTGAAAATAGTGCTCGTTGAGCAATCTCAAGGAGCAGCATGAGCTTGTTCGTCGTGATATTAAGCAAGTAAAGACTTCCCACTTCATCTTTCTTTCAACTTTTGTTATTTGGGTTGAGAACTAACATAGTAGGTGGTTTTTTTTTTTTTTTTTTTTTTTTTTTTTTTTTTTTGCAGGTTATTTGTGCAGTTTGTGATACTGAGCAACCGGTTAGCATTTTTTTTTTCTTTTCACTTCTATTTATTTCTCACATGGGTAATTATGTTAACTCTAATGATTATGCCTATTGTTGGCTCAAAGACAATTATACTAATTTAAGAGTGCCTCGAATAATGACAAGTTGACAACTACTAGTATACGATAAGTCAATACTCGTGGAAGAAAAGGCTTTAATCTATTCAACTTATTTCGACTTGCTCAAGAAAAAATGAGTTTAGATAATATATAATAAGTCCTGACTAGTTCCGGTAAGTTAAGATAAGCTCAATAAGCTCAGCTATGTGTTAAGATAAGTTCAAAAGAGTCAGAATAAGTTAAATAGAATGTACTCTAAAACTATTCATGAGTAGAAGTTTTGAAATAGGGTTCTCATCAACTGGGTGACATGAAGATGAGGGCAGCCAAGTCAATACTGATTTCTTTTAAGTTGTATCTCGAAGCACAAAACTTGTATATTGAATCACATCTATGTTCTAAAACCAAAATTTTACTATCTTCGTTTAGGTAGTAGACGATGGTGATATTTTGGGGTTCATATGTGACATTTGTGATTCAATGTGCAACATTTATGAATCAAAGAAATATATTAGTAACTTTTGTGTGGGAAAAGACCCCCCCTCCCCCGCGCCCATCTTGTTTGTCCTCTTTCGTAATTTTTGCAGGTAAATAGGAATCGAGAAGTATTAGAGATTAGACTGACAATAATATGCAAATAGGATATCTGAAAGTTTTGAAGATTAAACTTTAGAGTGTTGGTTTCTCCTGAATACTTTTTTATTATAGATTTTGTTTGTGCTATGCTCTATATCCGTGTACAGGTGGCAAAAGTTTGCTCTGGTTGTGGGATTGTCATGGGAGAATATTTCTGTGAAGTATGCAGGTTCTATGATGATGAGGTAATGGGTGTTATCTGATTGCGTTATTCTTTTTATCGCACAACTGTGAAATAGTGATTCACAGTCTTTGGATGGGCATACAACTGTCGTCTATTTTTGTTGCAGACTGAGAAGAAACAATTTCATTGTAATGATTGTGGAATCTGCAGGTCAGAGAACTCTATGTTGTTTCTTATTTCTGTGTTGTTGTACATTGTTTTAGTTAACTGCAAGATTTGTTCAATATTAAATTGCAGGGTTGGTGGTCGTGAAAACTTCTTTCATTGTGCGAAATGTGGTATGCGTTTGTAGCCTCTTTCTGAAATTGGTGAAGTTTAGTGTCTAATTTGTGGCTGTGTAATGTGTGCACTTATACTTCTCTTCATCTTGTTTGATTTTGTCACGTTGTTATGATTCTTATCTGTTTTCGTCTTTACTTAGAACTTAGTATGGAAAAGACTTGCAAGATGTATTTTTGAGGCATGCAGAATAATCATTCTTTTTTACACAGTTATAAATTGGTTTTATGTCCCTTGATTTACTACTAACTGGGAGTAAGAGCACATACTCCATATATTCATCAGATAAGCTACTGCTTATAATAAAAAAAACGTTCTAACCGATATAGTTCCGTGGTTTCAAGCATTAGTCATAAACTCATAACTACATCAAGTTCCGTTAGGAAATCCCAAGGAAGTTAAACATTTGCTTTACTGCTGCCTACTTTATTGGCTGGTGGTGGCTTTTGCTTTTGCCTTTTTGCCATTTGTTTGTCCTTGTAACAGAAAATATGGTAGCAATTCAGAACTTTTGGGATTGAAACTCTTATAAACAAGATGATATATGGAGAATTGTTTTATGTTTTAAAAGTTGTAATTTAGGTATGATTGGTTCATGTTGGTGAAGTGCGACAAGTATAAGCTTCTGAATGATGACAGTTGGTTCAAGAATGTCTATGGTTGTCGAAAAATGACAATTAATCCTAGAATACGATGGGAAAACCTTCTTGCGTCCTGGGAGTCTTTGGGAGACACCCCTCTGATGCTGAATTATGTCATAGGAAGGTCTACATTGAAAAAGAATACATTATGCTCAGATAGAATTAGATGAAAAGGTCAGTTATTACCTAGGGCTAAAAGAGATTCCCTGAAATTCAAGCAATATTGTGCTCGTTTAAGCTTTACAAATAAAATATGGCCTAAGCTTCATTTGTGATCTCATCATTGAGAATTGAAACTCTCCCTTGCACTCACACATGTGAACCTTTTAAGATCTAAAGATCCTATTATCCAGCTCAAGTAATATTTGAGTGGTGATTATCAGTTTTTTTGATGATTAATTACTCCTTTCCAATATTTATTAGAATGTTATTCAATCCCACCCGTCACTCATTAGTTTGAACACTTCTTAATTGGGAAAGTCCACTATTTTTGTTACTTCTTACTTACACACTTTGGCCCACCACTTCTACTTCTATATCCCCGTCCATCTTCTAGGGCTAAAAAGATGCCCCGGAATCTTCTCTCACATCTACTTTTCTATTAAAATAACAATTTGTAACCTAACAACTTGTAAGCGTTCAAACTAGTACAGAATAACACCCAAGGGGTTTACACCCATATATAAAAGGAGGGTTAAGGACAAAGACATCTCATGCCCTTAAGCTATCATCAACTAGATCAACTACAAAATCAAGAAAAGTCAAGTGACATTTAGAAGCTAAAACTTGACTCCAGTCTGCTGCTATATTTGAGTGGTCATTAGCGTGGGGAAAATAATTTTCTTAAAAGCTGTCATATAGTGCTGAACTGGTAATAACAGATCGTGTATGGGTGAAATGTATGTATATTCCTAATTATCATGACACTTGGCACACTTTTTTTGGTTTTTTTTTTCTGTCACATCATGGGCTCAGGCTCACTGGTGCTCATATTAGCCTTGTGAGGGTAATTAAAAAATGCTACCTAATGTGAATGAAATTAATTTTACTTTCATATGTGAAGTACATTTCTGAACTTCTCCCTGAACATTATGAGAAAGAATATCCGCACAACACTTCTATCTTTTACGTACACCTTAACATGGGCATCATAGAGTTCTTCCTTTGAAAGACCCTATGTTAATCTGTCAAGCAAGTGTTTAGCAGTCACTGGTTGGTTCCCTGTTCATCTTTGGGTGTTCACCATGTGCTTACTAGTGCATATGTCTAGCTACAAAACCTAATATTTCATACAAGATAAATCTGCATATATTGTTTTTCTTTGCTTTAAACTTTGATTTTCTTTCAAAATTGACCTTAGATAAAGAAATGATTCATTTTTGTTACACACCTTATTGTGGTCTGCTTAGGTGCATGTGTCATTGTCCCTTCAAGATAACTTTCTTCTTTTGCTAGTGTCTGACTGGTGTTAAGTTGCAAAGCTATAAATGTCATAAATAAGTTGAAAATGAGGCAAGAGTAGAAAAAAACGGCTATTAAAATACCCTTTTTCAGGATATTGTGGCATCCAGTTCATTTGTCATATGGTTCTACAAGCATTTTCAATCTTTAAAGTATGCTGAGTTGACTGACTCTGAGTCTTAAAAGAGAGACATGACTGAGGGATGGTACTAGTTTAGGTTTTTGGCATTAGTGTGAACTTTATGGAAAGTCGAGAGAGTAACTCCGAATGTTTCCAATTGAGAGTGCAGGATCTTGCTACTCAATGAGCCTCCATGACAACCACGAGTGTGTGCAAGACTCCATGAAGAATTTCTGCCCCATCTGCTACGAGGTTTGTAGTCCGATGCTGATTACCTAATCTATATATGATCAAGACATTTATGTTGTAATATTCTGATCATGTTGTATCTCTATGACAGTATCTTTTTGAGTCGATCAAAGCCACGCAAGTTATGAGATGTGGGCATACGATACACACGGGTTGCTATGTTGATATGGTAAACCAGAACCAGTAAGCCCATCCACCTTAATTCCCTTTGCCTTCTGCATTTCAATTTCTTTAACAAGTGTATGCATTATCCGACTTCTGTCTTCTCAGTGGAGTATGTCAAAACTTGGAAGATCTTATTATTGAAAGATATCTATTTGAAAGGGTTGCCACTAGGAAATGTAAGATCTTACTGTGCAATATATCCACATCCTCCTATTCGTTTCACCTACTGCAGAAGGGCAGCCAAGTAATTATTCACTAGTTGGTTTTCTGACTCGCTATAATTTGTTATAGAGAGAGAAGGGTATCTAAATTATGTAGAGAGAGAGAGAGGAAAAACGCAAATGTTGGCCAGTAGTTAAATCTATAAATAGGAAGGTAGAATAAGAAGAAGGCATTAAGAAATATTTTGGTGACTTGTAATTCGAGAGTACAACCTCTCAGAAAGCAGTGTAGCTTCTATTCCCTTTGAGAAACATCGATATAATCTAGCCCTGTTCTTCTACTATCTACTCGGGTCCATCTCGTATAGTGAACCTCTAGTAAGTTTATTGCAGTTGGTGTCAGACGAGTGATATAATGGCGCCCAGTAATGCTCCTCAAAGGGTGCAGACGGTGGAGCTAGAGCTTGCTGAAGCATGCAGAGTAGATGCGACAAGGGAATGAACGCAGCGTTATATGTAGAAGATGACCCGCATGAACGCTAAGCTTGTAGTTTGTAGCATTCATGGAGGCCGAGTTACAATTCCAAAACGAAGTGAGCTTCAACTCTTCGGACTAAGAACACCCACCCCCAACCCCACCACCACCTCCACCCCCTAAACCCAAAAAAACCCATATAACCCAATACACCCTTTAGTGGCTCAAATGGCGGAACCATTTGGAAATTTTAAAAACTGGACATGCTGTTATTTAGTGGAGAGAATCCTGATGGATGGATCTCGAGGGCTGAATGTTATTATGACTTCTACAACCCCGGAGAAAAGGTAGAGGTGGCAGTGGTAGCCTTGGAAGGAGATGCTTTATTCTCGTACCAGTGGGAGAATAGGAGACGACCAATTACCCAGTGGTTGATGCATAAGACATCGAGGAGTCAATTTCGCACCACCGAGGAGGGTTCATTAGTTTATTTTTTGGCCCCATTAGAATAAGTATCAAAGGAGATAGCCCTCAACCACTTCATTATTGGGCTTAAGGGAGAGATCAAAAGTGAGATCACGCTCTCCATGGACCCCTAGGCCACTAATGAATTGATGGATCTTGCTATAAAAATTAAGGAGAAATTTCAAGCCACAAACCCTAAGTATGAATACGACAACACTACCCATAGAGCCCAAAACCTCACCCCTAAATCTACCCATTGACCCACCATAGCCCACTCAAAAACCTTCTCTCAAACCAGCCCAACTTTCACAAAAAACCAAGCGCAAACCCCCATAACTCATTCTCAGCCCGCCTCATCCTTTTAGCGGAGGAGTCTGGCGACTCTTCGATAAGGAATTCCAGCACCAACACTAAAATGGCTTATGTTTCCGTTGTGATGACAAGGTGGAGTTTGGGTAACCGGTGTAAGAAACCGAACCTTAGTGTCCTACTCACTAATGAAACACCAGGATGGAGGATCTCAAAATACAAGAGCCTCCGACGAGTGAAAACCCATATCTTAGCCACAAGCTAATTTCCCTCGTGGTCGGGATTACTAACCCTTGCACCATGAAGTTAGTCCGACACCTAGGTGGCACTGAAGTAGTGGTCATGATTGACCCCGGAGCCACCCACAATTTCATCTCAACCACCACCGTTAATACCTTGAAAATCCTGTTAACTTCCACCATAAAATTCGGAGTTTCGTTCGGTACCGGTGTGGCGGTGCAAGACATCGGAATGTCAGTGGGTGGTCCTCCACCTCCAAGGCATGACGGTGATTGAAGACTACCTGCCCTTGGAGTTGGGACCATGGAATTAAAACTCTTTCGTGCTGTTACATATTTTGGATTTGTCGTTCTGCGAAATCCTGTTACGGAACGGCATAATAAAAATCACATACTTCTCGCCGCGTTGTCCGTTTCGTGACTCACCGCGTTAGAATGCTTTTATTCTTGTTACATTCGTTCTTTTCAAACATTCGCCAAATATTTTATGATTTAATTATATAGCTGATGAAACATGATATTTGATATATTTGATTATATTATGTTGCAGTAATGCTTCATAAACTAAAATAGTGAAAACAAGGTTAGAACGTATTAATGTGAATTTTTTAAGCATCTACCGCGAAATGTTCTATTCCCCCGTTACAAGCCGTTCACGCGACAACGCGAACGTTCTCGCGAATGCGTTCCTCACAGTGGTTGGGATACTCCAACCTCATACTTGGAGTACAGTAGCTCGAAAAGCTAGGAGCCATTACCACTAACTGGAAAACGCAAGTCATTCACAGGAGACCCTTTGTTGGGCCGATCCAAAATTTCTTTAAAGTCTATGATCCGAACCTTACAAAAAGGAGGTGGCATATTGGTGGAACTAAGCCATAATCATCCCAGCCTACATTCTAGCCGACGCACACCTTCTGACCCCACCCCTCCATCCATGCCTACCAAACCTCGTCACTGAATACCAAGCCATATTCCACATGCCAACAAGCTTACCTCCCAAAATGGCCCATGAGCACTCCTCCAACCTCAAGGAGGGCAGTAACCCAGTTAGCGTAAGGCCCTTTAAATACCCGCAAGTCCAAAAAAATGAAATAGAAAGACTCATTGGAGAAATGTTGGATGCCGAAACTATCCAACCTTCCACAAGCCCATTCTCTAGCCCGATCATTTTGGTTAGCTCTTGGAGGTTGTGTAGATTACCGGCCCTCAATAAAGAAACGATAGCTGATAAGTATAGTATCCCATCCCCGTCGTTGATGAGCTTCTTGATGAGCTCCATGGAGCAACTATAATCTCCAATTTGAACCTTAAATTCGAATACTACCAAATTCGGGTTAAGTCCTTTGATGTCTAGAAAATGGTTGTGCGTACCTATGATGGCCACTATGAATTTTTAGTAATCCCCTTTGGGGTTACTAATGCCTGTGCGACCTTCCATCCTTTATGAATGATATCTTTCGACCCTTCCTTTGCAAGTTTGTTCGTGTTCTCTGATGATATCTTGTTTTATAGCCCAAGTGAAGAAAGCCACATGCATCATTTAGCAGAAGTATTTGAGATCCTCGCCATCAACAAATTGTATGCTAATTAAACATGTGTGAATTTGGCCAGGCCCAAATGTCCTGTTTGGGTCACATAGTGTCGGCCCACGGAGTTGAGGTAGACTGAAAAAATCCAAGCTATGTTGGAATGGCCGACTCCACGAAACTTGAAAGAGCATAAAAGCTTCTTGGGTCTAACGACCTACTACAGAAAGTTCATTGGGCACTATGCTGAATTGGCGGGCCTATTGATTGACCAGTTGAGGAAGGATGCTTTTGGGTGGAATGAGGAAGCTGCCCATGCTTTTGGGTGGAATGAGGAAGCTACCCATGCTTTTGAGGCTCTAAAAAGGGCCATGACCCAAACCTCCATGTTGGTCATGCCCAACTTTACCCAAACCTTTGAATAGATGTGGATGCTTCGGGCTATGGCTTGGGTGTTGTCTTAATGCAAGAAAATAGGCCCATAGCATGTTACAACCACACTCTAGCCTAAGAGGGAGATTGAAGCCCATATATGAAAAAGAGGTCATGGCTATTGTTTTATCGGTCCGAAAATGGCAGCAGGTCGGCCATTCCTTTTCCATGTGGAGCAACAAAGCCTCAAATTCCTAATTGACCCACGGGAAATGGGCTTGGAGTATCATAAACGAGTCAGGAAGCTATTGGGTTTTGACTTCCAACTACAAAAGAACAGAGTTGCAATGCACTATCTAGACGCTAGCCATCGGACGTCGCTTGTAGGGCCCTGATTTCAAGCCCAGGACCCTTTCCTTGCTCAATTAATCAACGAGATCAAAGAGGGAAAGACCATTAAGGGATTTTCAATGGAGCACAACCAATTACTCTACAAGGGGCGTAAAGTCATCCCGAGCTCCTCTCACACTAGAAGTGCTCCACCTTTATGATGATTCTCCATATGGAGGCTACTCCAGTGACCGGAAGACGTACCTTCGTCTCGCCGTCGAATGGTATTGGCGGGCATGCGTAAGGTGGTCGCATGCTATGTCCAACAATGTCCCATCTGTAAGCAACATGAAGCGTCCACCCAATCCCCCGCCGACCTCTTACAACAATCTCTGGCCTAAGTTTGGGAGGACATTACAATGGATTTTGCGGAGGGTTTGCCGAGCTCCAAGGGGATTCACCAAGTACAGTCCTTATATAGAGTTGAAGCACCCTTTTGTCCATTCTCACGATGGGCGAAATCTTCATCAAGGAAATTTGTCTGCCTTCACGGATTCCTAACCACCATCGATTTGGATCGGGACCGAATCTTCATGAGTGACTTCTAGAAAGAGTTATTTCGCCTCCGCCACACCTTCGTGTTGAGAAGCACCGCCTATCATCCCAGACCAACAGTCAATATGAGGTGGTGAATAAATGTCTGAAGACTTATCTTCGTTCCTTCACATTAGCAAAATGAAGTTGTGAGCGGATTGGCTAGCTTGAGCCCATACAACACCTCGCCACATCTCTCCATTAAAATGACTCCCTTCCTAGCTCTCCATGGCCGGGAAGCACCACATCTCATCCGCCATGGCCATGGAAGTACAACCACGGAATTAAAACTCTCCTGTTCCGTTACAGAACGGTCGTTTTGTAACGGATGTTGGATTTGCCGTTTCGCAAAATTCCGTTACGGAACGCCATAATAAAATTCACAACTTCTCGCCGTGTTGTCCGTTCCGTAACGCGAACTCGCTGCGTTAGAACGCTTTTATCCCCGTTACATCCGTTCTTTCAAACATTGGCTGATTTTTTTTATAATTTTATAGTTAATAAAACATGACATCTTATTAGATTTGATTATATTATGTTGCAGTAATGCTTCATAAACTAAATAAATGCAAATAAGGTTAAAACATATTAATGTGATTTTTTTTAAAAAATTAACGCCGCGTTGGCCGCGAAATGTTGTATTTCCCCGTTACAAGCTGTTCCCGCGACCACTTTTTTTTCTCTCCTTAGTACAACAGTAGGGTCTCTTGAAGCCCATTTAGAAGAAAGGGACTCCATCCTCATGATTTGAGGGCTTAGATGCTCCGCAACGCATGAAAGCTGAGGCTGACCGCAATCCTAGAGAAGTCACCTTTGAAGTGGGAGATCAGGTCTACCTCAAACTACAACCTTACCGCCGTAAATCTTTGGCTAGGAGGCCTTTTGAGAAGCTTGCAGCCTGTTATGATGGTTCCTTTGAAGTTCTTGCTAAGGTTGGGTCCTTACAAATTGGCCCTTCCACCATCAAGCAAAATCCATCCTGCGTTCCACGTTTACCAGTTGAAGCCAGCTTTGGGGCCAGCATCATTCACTCCTCCCCCTCCCCCCACCCCCCCCCCCCCTTACCCTTACTTCTAAGTTAGAGATGATCAGTGGGTGTCCGAAACATCACTCAAGGGGACACTTCCTCTATTGAGGTCCTCATCAATGGCAGGTCTTATCTGAATTTGAAGCTACATGGGAACAATTCACTTTGATCCAAGAGAGGTTCCCAAGTTTCCGCCTTGAGGACAAGGTGAATCTTTGGAAAGGGGGTAATGCAATATATCCACGTCCTCCTATTAGTTTCACCTACAGTAGAAGGGTAGCCAAGTAATTATTCTCTTGTTGGTTTTGCTGCTCACTAGAATCTGTTATAGAGAGAGAAGGGCATCTAAAGGGAGAGAGAGATGAAAAAGGGAAATGTTGGCCAGTAGTTAAATCTATAAATAGGAAGGTAGAATAAGGGGAAGGCATTGAGAAATATTTGGTGACTTATAACTGGAGAGTACAGCCTATCCAAAGCTGTGTAGCTTCTATTCCATTATCAATACAATCTAGCCATGTTCTTCTGCTCTCTACTCGGGTCCATCTTGTAGACTTGTACAGTGAACTGCTAGTAGGTTTACTGCATACTGCAGAAAACTTGTTTCATCTACGTAGATCTAGAAGAGTGCAACTTAAAGATTGCCAAGGGAAAAAGAAAAAGGTTAATTGTTCTGAATTCCAATTAGATGAGATGGATTTACTTGGTTTTTATAGACCTTTAGGCTTTAGCAGGCTCCTGGGCCCTACGAAGGTTCCCCAGTGCTGCTGTACAGTTATCTTGCTCGCATGAACAGTTTTGATTTCTCTGGTAAGAGGTGCATAGCCGCATCCATAATTGCTCACCAAGTCTCAGGTCGTTGAATTGGATATATATACCAAAAATGTGCAAGTATACGTTGAATAATCATGTAAAATTCATCTCATTATGCAACAAATGCTAATAATACCAGGAGGCCTTAGTCCTGTTATGCAAATTATTTTTATATCTAAAAACATATATGACAATGTTGATATGAAAGTAGAAGTTGGAGTTCTTTAAGCTTATATAACAACCTAACCTATATCACATTTTCTAACGAACATGGTTGTTGGCTTTAGTTTGCTAGTGCGCTTCCAGAGCATTTTTCGCTACTGTATCATTGGGAATCTTCAAATAGATAACAGGAAGTGCTGCCTATAGCTTGCCAAAATCGCATCATTAATGTGAAAAGGTTGTGGATATGTGACCGACCCTTCTGAATTTTGTTTTTCGCTCATGTTTCTCGTATCTTCGTTTGTAAAAGGTGAGGTAATTGAGCAGCCTTGTTCTTCTCAAAACAAGTTTTTGATCCCTCAGGGAGGCTTAGCTGCTGTCCTTCTGTCCGAGCATTGGTTAATTTTGACATTGTCTTTTTTTTTTCTTTCATTTTTTGTAGTCTTTCCACCCCTTCTCCTTCAAGTGGATTTTGTTAAAATACTTTATGTTGATGAATGTGTTTTTCTTTCACAACGTAGGTATCGCTGCCCCATATGTTCCAAGTCAACTTTGGACATGTCAAGTGATTGGGAAAAATTGGATGAGGAGGTAAGAGTTAATAACATTAATTTTTCATTTCTTCCATGGATTGCAAATCTATATACTGGATGCAGTTCCTGTCCAGAAATCATATGCATGAATGCGTGATCTGTTTGGTTGGTATATTAAGTGAAGTTAGAATACATATATAGGACAAAGAATATTGATCCTATGATCCTATACTCTTGTGTTGGTTAGTTATTACATAGTTGGTGGATTTTTAACATGAGGGTTCCAAGAATCACTATCCCTTTCAATTTAAGTGCTCGAATAAGTTGGTTAAGTGCTTCCTAACCTTTTGGTTTCAGAGCAACCGGAATATCTATGATTTATATCTAACATTGTGCTTCAGTAGGAGGTGGCCCAGGTATGAGGGGATGCATTGTTTTCTTCTCAAGCTGATCAGTCGAATTTTAGTTGTTATTTTCTTGCGTGGCTGCTTTGTGTTAAATTAACCTTACTATATAATATTAGCTTTGATGTCAACTTGAACTTGACCAAGATGGTTCAAATGAAAGTTCTGAAGGATTCAGTAGGTGCCTAGATGCTTGCCTTTTGTTTCGGTCGTTTTCTTATCTAGGTGGTTATATTCTTTGTAAGATACGGTTGGAAATATATTTAATCTCCGAGGGAAAATTTAAAATCAATTGAATAACTTTTAACGTATTGATTGCAGATCGGAGCTACTATCATGCCTGACGAGTATAGATATGAGGTAACTCTCTACATACTTGCCTTTTGCATCTGCTTTACTTTGGTACCTTCCTTTTTCATTGTCAAGACCACTATCTCAGAGGAACTGGGGTAAGACCAGTGCTTAGGGTAGAGGTGGGTGGTATATGTTCTATCAATTGATTTGTGGCATGTGTAGTATACCTCTAACTTGTTACCCTACATTGAACATGTAAATAAACACTACAACTATAGGAACTTTTTTATTGAGGACATGTTTCCACTTGGGTGTGCATATGAAAGACGAATTTCTTTAATGGATAGGCTCATAAGTCAGCTGTGAGATTTGTTAGCCGAAGCAAATTCTTGACAAAAAAGAATTAAAAGTTTTACCCTACAAAGAGGTGGGCTGGGAGGACTGGTGAAGAGTTGAAGAATAAAAATTATGAAACATACTTCATCTGTTCCTTAGTTGCAACAATTTGAATTTCACGATTGCCAACCGTTGTCTATATCTTTAATTGTTTTCTTTTTACAAAAAATTAAATGCTATTTCTTTAAATATACATTGAGATGATTCCGGGACATCTCACAAACTAAATTTTGTTTTATACTATGTTACTCCGACACCTTCATTTACCTCAAAAATCGGCTTTCGTGTCGTGTTGTGTCCGACACGACACATCACTTGGATACTTCATTTTAAACTAAAAACTTGTCTTTTTTCAATAAAATAGCCGAGTCGGACACTTGGACACCCGTATTCAAGTAGATATCCAATTCGTGTCTGAGCAACATAGGTTTTATATATTTAGTCTAAATTACCAGTCCAAGTTAGTATATGTACAGTGCATGTTGCAACAGAAGAAAGAAAGGAAGTATTGCATAAAATCTTTGAGGAAATTGCAAAAATTCTTCTAGACTTATGTGTTTGATAGAAAAGGGATAATTGTGTTCGTTAAAGATAATAATCAGGTTATTCTCTTGTAGCCACAATCTTCCACTCCGAGTCTTTCGTTGTCGCGTATAGTGTATCACTAGTAGGGGACTCTCTTTGATTGTCTGTTGATTAAACTCTGATACTAACCGACAAGGTCCTTCCATTGCGAGTCTTTAGTTGTCGCGTATAGTGTACCACTTGTAGGGGACTCTCTTTGATTGTCTATTGATTAGGCTCTTATACTAACCGACAAGGTCCGAGTGTTTTGACACTCATATTATGTGTGGCACATCCATGCTCTTCTGAGAGCAAGAATGCAATCCCATTGCGAAAAGAGGCTTGTATGTGCGTAGGAGACACAAGTGCGAATTCAGTTAGTGAAAAGGGGAACTCTTGCTCATTAGTGAAAACGAGTTTGAGTCAGGCATCCCCTAGGGCTTGTGTGCTTTTTCCTGGCCCAAGCGGAGCCGAAGCAACTTAAATGAAACATAACTGTTTTTCCTAGTGAAAACAAAAGCAGTAGACACATAATAATCAAGGAATAACCTACACCCAATATCTAGAAACATAAAGTACTAGAAAGCATAGAATACAACAAATTCAAGTTAATTTAAGGTGTATTCTGCAATATGGAGTGCCTATCTAGTATTCATAAGGAGAAAAACATTAGATGGAACATGGTATCCTTAAGTGATTGTTTTGGGTTTCCATTGAAAAAGAAAAGTGAGTATTTTGGGTTGATGTTTTGAAGTAATGAAATATTGACTAAGATGTGTACCACGAGATGAAGCCTGGGTGAATGTAATGGAGAGGAAATATTGTGTGACATAGGATACCTCAAAGGTTAATGAAAATTTATATAGATAAACACTATTCTCTATTATACGAGTCGAAATGTTGGGCATTTAGGAAAGACCATATAATGAAAAGGAGTGTAGAGGAGATGCGTATGTTGGCATGGAGTTGTGACAACACCTTAAGGGTTAAGATTTGGTATGTAGATATTTGGAAGAAGGTTGGAGTTGCAACCGGTGAAAATAAGATGACAGAAAACTGACTATGTTGGTTTGGGCATGTGGGGATTTAAGAAGGCCAAAGGTGCATTAGTTGGAGGGATTCAAAGATTTTATGAGGTATGCGTATTGGTAGGAGCATATAACTTTAGATAAATGGAGGATGATCTTTGTAGATGATCACTAGTGATAAATTCTTGGTTCACGCTGCTGGTCACATATTTTGGGAATAAGGCTTGTTATTGTTCTTTTTCTAGGAGTGGTTTAACATATTTTTGGTCTAAAATAAAGTATAAGTTTTCATGAAAAATATGTCAGGTTATCAAGTTACTTTGGTGAAACAATAATTCAGATCACATAATTTGTACCCTCGTTTAGCAAACTGAGCAACATGCCCTCCATTGGCCACCCATATGTTGGTTTACTTTGTTCGATGAAGGATCTTCAGATGTGTCATCATCCGTGTTGGACTTGGGGAAAAGTTGAAACATAATTCATCGATGTCAATTGTGACGGTGAATGTAAAACTTTGTAACCCGTAAACATAGATTCACATGTGTCTAGTGCTCATTTGAGTCTTGTGTGGTAATTTCTACTCCGCTACTCCCTATACTGTGAAATTATTCTCAGTCTCCTTGTTACTCGGTCTACCCAAGGATACTATTGCGAACCTATCATACACAAACCATTTATCTTTTAGGAAGTATGACAAATTTTCCATAAGATCCCCAAATTAGTATATGTGACTATTACTTATTGGACAGAAAGAGTAATGCTTTTTTAATTTACATATGAGCAAAACAAAATGCTGATTCAGAAACAAAATTTGCAGGTATTAATCCTCTGCAATGATTGCAGTGGCACAAGCAGAGTGAAGTTCCACATATTTGGGCACAAGTGCAGTCAATGCCATTCGTATAATACCCGCGTAACGGAGAAAATTGATTTACAGCAGGAGCCACCATCAGTTAGCTAGCTCATTTTTTGTCCATGAACGTATTTGCACTGCTTTGAAACAAGTATTCAGATTACAAGAGTTGACCTTTTGTTCATAAAAGTCTAGTTTCCGATTTCTTGATGACTGGGTTTTGCACTGGTTTTTTCCTAGATTTTGAAAGGCGGGCCTTGCCATTGGTGTAATCAACAGTTTTTCCATTGTCAGCAAGTAGTCTCATATCGAATTCAAAAAACCATGCTATTATTACTTAACTAGTGTGTGTCTCGGGTGGCCTCGAGTGTTACTGTTAACATATCTGTATGGAAATCATTTGTAATACCATGTAGTTTGTAAGTTGTGCTATGCAATGGATAATCTTGACCAAAATTTCAGTGTCATTCTTACTTTGTGAGACTTGAAATATGTCAAGTGCATATGAAACCAAGAATGAAAACATCGTAAAGTGCATAACTAATTTTTTATTTGCAAACAATGCTCTTGTTGTAGTTGCTAAGCATCATAATCTTTTCGGTTGTTGCTTCAATTGGAGCTTTGGTATATATTTGGTTGGCTACTTTTGGTGGTTGGGTTGTCCGGTCAATCTTCATTCCTGCATTTTTGTTATATGTATAATACAAGTATTAGTTTTTGTAATGGTTATTCTTTCTATTGATTTTATGAGTGTAGTTGTCTTACGCAATAATTTTGTTCCTATTTTTGTGGTATTTTCTGCTTCTTCATTTCGGGTTAGTTCACCAAGGAATTGACTCTTATATGTGTCTTCACCATTATCATCGAGTACTTGGCTTCCCGTTTCGACAACTGTAGGAGTTTTTGCATTTATGATGTATGCAGCTTGGCATTTCTCATGCAATTGTCAATATCATGTATGTATTAATCATGTATGGCAATAAATTAATTTAATTTGTTGGTCTTTACTTTTTTGATGCTTGCCATTTCTTTATGTTGGTGTTCCTCGTATGATTTTTCTAATTGGTAGTTTGTCTCAAATGTCCCTTGGCAAATAAGTTGTCTCACTCTTTGTGTTGAGCTTGACCTTGAACGCAAATTGTTTTCCAATATAATTTTGCAGGTGGTCTAAGTCTATCACCTTCTCAGTGCCATTTTTTCTACAATGTATATTTTATGTCGGTAATTGTGAAGTGTCATCTGTGAGGGATTGTTGAAATATTTCTTAATTTTCATATTACCTTTTTTTGCAAGTCCAACAACTTGTTCAATAGGCTCGCAATAACTTTTCAGCTTCCTTATCAAATAATGCGAGTGGAACACATGCACTCTCATCATCGATGTTATTTGTTAGAAAAGACCTATAGTTGTGAAGAGGTGCATAGCAATGTACTAGTCATGAGATTGGAGGAGGCCCAAGTCAAGCAAGCAAAATCAAGCTTTGCATAGACTATCAATTAAATAACTATTGTATAAGATCATAAAGTTATAAAGCAAATCATCGTTATGTTTTAGTAACATTATGTTGTAATAATTAGTGTTAATGCTTTGGATAAGACTGTAAGAAAGTTTATTGACAACTATCATTTTGTTAGTAGTTGTTTACCTTATCTTTGGATATTTGACCACAAAGTCACACTTGTACAATATGAAGTCTCATCGATCTTGGTCTTACATGCGTCGTAAGAGTTGTAATGCCATTGTTTGTGAAGATCTATGCTTGTAATTGTGGAACTGCAAGTAAAAGTCTCATGTAGATTTTGATTTTTAGTTGATATATTTTGTTTTGTTGTTGAGGTATTTTGTAGAGAAGTTTTTTTTTTAAACTATCCTAGATAAGTGTGTTATGAGTCATATTTTACCATTTCTCCTGGGTCCTTTTGCAAAATGTCTTCTAGCTTTTCTCTGTTCAAGAACATGGCTTGTTCTGGTGGTTCATGTGGGTGTGGCTCCAACGCTTTAATTGGTTCCATTTCATCCCTCCTATTTATTCATGCATGATTTGATTAGTGGTTTTTGTGTGCATCAATGTTTATTTGGAGAATTTATTTTTTGGATTTTTTTTGAGTTTTTGATGACGTACCTTTGTTTGAAGCCTTCTGTTTCTGGAATGTCTTTGTTGAAGTATATTTTTGTTGCGCTAGTTGAGTGGCGCTGGTATCTTCCTGTGAGACATGTATGTCGTGTCATTACTGCATAATTTGTTCAACCGAATTGTATTGAATTTATGCTTACATCGCCCATGACCATATTATTTCTAATTACATATTTATTGTTTTGATTATAGTTTAGTTTTCTGTTTTCCTTTCTCTTACCTTGGTGCATATTCACTTTTATTGAAGTGATGATCACTACTTTGCAGGTTTTCTCTTTTGTTTTCTCGGTGTTGATCAAATCTATATTTGCTCCCCACAAAGTGACCGTCACCTTCAAATTGTGGTATGAGTTGATTAGTACATTATGGTATTGAATCTCTTGTATAAAATCCTTGTTTTTACTGAAGGAAGAGGGTGTCTTACTTTGGATCTAAGATATAAATTGCTCCTACATTGACCCAGGTTTTTTTCTTGAATTCTAGTTAGCAAGGCAACAACATCTGCATTTTGTACATCAATAACCAATTAGCATAAGTTGTTAAAGATGTGGTTAGTATAATTTAGTAATTTTCTGCTTAGCATACAATTAGTACATCAATGAGTAATTACCTATGATGTAGTCAATTTTGTTGTTTCGTTCTTTCAATCGATCAAGTGGGTGTGTCATAAACACTTGATCCTGGATTGTAGCTTGAGTTTCTTGTTCTTGAAAGATAGTTGTGTAAGGTGTAAACCTGATGATTTGGTCATTTTCACGGACAAGTGTTGTTTGTTGTTTCTAGCAATATCAAAATTGTTTAGAGTATGTATTTTTCCTTCTCAGATCGGATCTTTGTAAGCCTGTATCAAGTCTCTTCTCATAATTGCTACAATCCTCCCTGCATATTTTGTTCATGTTATTTATCTATATAGTGAAAAAGGTAACATGTTTAATATTTTTTTTGTCTTAATTATTGTCACTGAACTTCAGAATGAAAGAAAAACGAAGGATTGCAATAATGTAGCTAGAGAATATCACTGAAATTATATATACACGACTAGAGGTAGGCATGGGCCGGGCCGGCCCGACACGATTTGGGCCCGACCCGTTGTTCGCTACGTGGGCCGCGGGCCTGTCACGGTCAAGAAATTTTATTTCCGGCCCGCACCGACACGAGCCTGCGTGGGCCGACCCGCGGGCCGAATGCTTCTTTCCTTTGTTTTTTAGCCTAAAACTGTCGAAAATACAAAAAAATTAAATAAAACATGGGCCAGACCTGTAAGAAGCACGATCCCGGCCCGCGGGCCCGTGGACAAATTTTTAAAATTTTGATCCCGGCCAGCCACTCACAGGCCCGAGCCCGGCCCGAGCCCGCCACTCAAGGGCCCGAGCCCGACCTGGCCCTCCATTTACCCAAGCTCGCGGGCGGAGCCCGTGAACAGGCCCGGTCCGACCCATGCCCACCTCTATGCACGACTTATTATATGATGGAGCAGTAAGAACTACAACTTTTTTTTCCATTCCAAAATGAAGAGAACTTACTTTCAGCCTTCAGAAGAATAAGTTGCTAAATAATAATAATAATTGAAGTATTATTTGTATAATTTAATGGTAGAAAAACAAAAAAGAAGTTAATCATAATCGATGAAGGTTTGAAATAGTTTATGGCATTAATACAAGTCACATTAGTTGTGATTTTTTTTTTTATCAGGAAAGGAAAACTTAGGATAACCCCATAAATTCGGGGGCCAGTCTAAAACATCATTGCGGATGATAAGAGAAAAATTAATATCGAAAGGAGGGAAGGATTAAAGAAGCATGGAGCAAAAATGACCTCTATTGGCCATGAAGTACGCTGCTCTATTGGCCTCCCGAAAGATGTGGACAATTTGGAAGCTTAAAAAGTGATGATGATCCAGGCCTGCATCAGAAATAATGTTAGCAATTTCCCACGGGATCCTTTAAATGTTCTTCAAAGAATAATCGACCGCAAGATTGTCTCCCTCTGTGATAATATTCTTAATGCCTTGCGAAACGACATCCCTAATGCCTTCTCTTAGCCCCCAAGCTTCTTCTTGAAGGATAGAAGGGGACTTCCCAAGCGCCTTAGCACCTGCTAGAAGCACTGACCCGTTCGCATCACGAAGACCCAAAAGAAGCATTGCCACATTGTAACTTCGAACCATCAAAATTCACTTTCACTAGTAGAATAAATGCTTATTGTTGCGGTTATTAAGTGGCCTATTGTGGCGGTTTTGGCCGCGCAACAATTAAGGGCACAACAATAGGTAATTAACCTATTGATGCGGTTTCTGGCAAAAACCGGTCTATTGCTGCGATTTTACCTAAAACTGCAACAACAAGTATTTTTTCAAGATTAAAAAAACAGGTTTATTGCTGCAATTTCTTCCTAAAACCGTAGACGTTGGGCAGGTAAATTTTCTTTTTTTTCAAATTTCTCGAGGCGTAAATTTATTGTAGTTATTGTACAATTATAATATGTTACATAGCTACAACAATCCACTGTTACAAACACCTAATATAAAAAACTAAATTTGAGAAAAACAAACTAAAAAATTTAAAAACTGAAATGAAAAGAATAAGAATCAAATTAAAACTAAAAACTTAAGAAATTAAAAATTATGAAACTGAAATGAGAAAACTAAGAAACAGGATGAATTAATTATGTTAACCAAGGCATCAATGACAAAATAAAATGTATATAAAGATCAAGTGGCACTAATAAATCAAAATAAATATAAGCAAAACAACAAAAAAAAAAACAGAAAAATATATTACAAATAAAAATCTTAAAATCGAAAAAAAACAAGCATCACCATACTCTCAACACTCGCTCTCTCGAACCCCTCCGATGGCGAAGCTATCACATTACTCCCCGCAGTCGTCACCACACTCTAATTGTGAAGTTTCGAACGGTCAAACGAGGAGCTTCGAACGGTCGATGAAGGAGAAGCACAATCGACGAAGTAAAAAATACGAAAACTTCGGTTTGGGAGAATCACAACCGAGAACGAGGAGTCGAGCGACGATCGACAGAGTTTTCGTGTTTGGAGAAGGGTGGCTGCGAAGGAGGAAAATCAGAGGAGGAAGGATGAGAAGTTAGGATGAGAGAGGAAAAGGAGAGTGAGGTAGAGGAAGAGGAAAGGTCAAAAGGAAGAAGTATGAAAACGACTGGTGTTCAAAACAAGAAGACCCAAGAAGAACCCTAATTGGATCGCGCGTCTTCTTTTATAAGCAAGAATCTATTGTTGCGTGTGTTTAAAGGAACCGCAACAATAGTCTTATAAAATAAATGAGGATATTAAAATATTTTTTTTAATATATTGTTGCTTCTTGCCAAAAACCACAACAATATGTATGGTCAAATAGTCAACTTTTTTCAAAAATTTTCCGTTAAAACCATATTGCTGCGGTTTTTGGCCGAAACCGTAGCAATATATTTATTTCATATTTTACCTTTTTTTTACGTGATATATTACTGCGTATGGGTAAAAGCGCTGCAATACCACTACATCAATAGTCAATTATTTTACTAGTGTTTGACAAACCCTGGAGGGGGGGGGGGGAGGGAAATGACTATGTTCCCCCGAACACAACACCTTAGAAGCTCTTGGGGCTATGCCTTGAAAACTCGGCGCTTGATTGTGGACATCAAAATTAGCCTACAACCAACTTGTAACAAACTTATTAATAACAAATGCAGCTACATAATGAGAGGAAAACTCCTCACTAAAAACAACTTTGTTTCTATAATTCCAGATAAACCACCACCCAATAGCGAACAAATTTAAATCCTCTGTAGGCAGTAAAGAATGATAATGATTATGAATTTGGCTAAAGGACTTATTTTAAAATGGGCCACAGGAGGAAAAGAAGGCCAATTATAGTCTATATGTAACTTGGCAAAATATCCACCATGGATGGACAAGAAAAACACAGATGAATTGTAGTTTCAGAATGGTAATTGTAAAAAGGACATTCCTGAGGTAGAAAAACATGGCTTCGTTCGTTCCAACCGCGCCTTCATTACAAGCTTTCCGAATAAATTTTTTTACCTTTGAGGGAAGATGGAGCTTCTAAACCCACGCATAGTCTACTTTAACAACATTCGCATGGAGCAAACCTTAAGCTAAAAGAGCACCTGATTTCACTGAATAATCCTCATCCGCTGCAAGCCCCCACACAAGAGAGTCTTGCTACGAGTGCCAAGGGATAAACAGAGAGCTGACTTGCTCCACCAAACGTGAAGGGAGAAACATAGCTAATCTCACACTATCCCAACTCCTATTAGATAGAATAAAATTGCTCTCCTTAAGATGGAGAGGATCAGAAGGGGGCTGCACCATCGATTTAAAAGGGAACTGAAATAACCAATTATCCTCCCAAAAAAGAATATTTATTCCATCCCATATCTGCCACTTCAAACCTTGGCAACAAATACTCCCGGGCTCATAAGATTTTTCTATTATCAAGAAGCTAAATTTGACACTTTGTCGGATAACAGAAAACTATTCTTAACATATGTATTTCTAACAAGTTTAACCCTTAAGCTGTTATTATCTTTCATTAACTTCCAAAGTAGCTTAAGTTGCAGAGTTATATTATTAATATCTGCCTTCCTCAACCCAAATCCCCCAAAACACTTTAGTTCACAAATCCTATGCCATCCAACGAGGTTTGAAGAAGCATTGGAAGGATCCTTATTCCTGAAAAAATTTCTATAGGTTTTGACTAAAGTACTCAGAATGATTTTTGAAAGATAAAGAATTTGCATCTGGTAATTTGCTTTGGTGTCCATTTTGACTGAATTAGAACCGAGCTACCGGCTTGGGAAAGTGAGTTAGCTTTCCATTTTGACAACTGATTGTTTACTTTAGTAACTATCTTGCCAAATGTTTCTTTGGTAACCTTGGCCGTAATTATTGGGCAGCCTAGATACTCTCCGAGGTCTTGGCACTCTACCATTTCGAAAATGCTAGCGAAGTTCCTCTTTTCTTACTCAGAAATATTAGCCGTAACCAGAAAAGAAGATTTATGGTAACTAACTAGTTGGCCCGTCTGAGAACAATATTTATCTAAGATCGAGCGAATCAAACCACAACTAGTTTTCGATGCTTTCGCAAAAATCATTGTATCATCTGCAAAAGTTAGAAATGGGATTCTAACTATCGAATGACCAATGGAAACTCTAACTAACTTGTCTTTTGGTCACTAGCAAGAGCAAGTTGGCGAGCCAGAAGTTCTGCACACAAGATAAATAAGTAGGGAGATAAAGGATCACCTTGACGAATTCCTCGTGAAGGGGAAAAGGAGTCTCCAGGTAAACCATTAACTAACACCGAGAAAGAAGTAGTATAAATGCATTCTCTAATCCACCCTATCCAACTAGCACTGAAACCTAATTTTTCTAGCATAACCATTATAAACGACCATTCCAGCCTATCATAGGCTTTTTTCATATCTAGTTTAACCGCAATCCAGCTCGACAATCCCCCCTTCTTTCGAAATGAATGAAAAACTTCATGTGCGAGCAAATGTTATCTTGGATGAGCCTTCCAGGAACAAAAGCCCCTGCAACGGGTGGATTATTTTACCCATGACAACTTTTAGTCTATTAGTAATTACTTTGGAAATAACTTTATAGATTGTTGAACACAAACTAATTGGTCTAAAATGATTTGCAGAAGAAGGATTGTCTATTTTGGAATTAAAGCTAGAAAAGTGTGGTTAATCTCTTTTAGAATTTTTCTATAGTGAAAGAAAGCTTTTACTGCCGAATGACGGAATTGCCTACCATTAGCCAATATTTCTTAAATAAAAAAGGGGGAAACCCATCAGGTCCTGGAGATTTATCTGGAGCAAGATCAAAGGTGGCACATTTAATTTCTTCTCTCGAAATATCAACCGTTAGAAATTCGTTATCTACACATGAAATAATCGGGGA
The DNA here is from genome assembly GCF_026745355.1 of Beta vulgaris subsp. vulgaris. Classification (NCBI taxonomy): domain Eukaryota; kingdom Viridiplantae; phylum Streptophyta; class Magnoliopsida; order Caryophyllales; family Amaranthaceae; genus Beta; species Beta vulgaris. The sequence continues at coordinate 24,906,727 of NC_079208.1, forward strand.
GATGGTCTCAAAATCAAGATCACTATCAAAATGACATAACAGGTTGGACAAAAAGCGCAAATTAAATTCTTTAGATATGGCCTGAGCTATTTATGTTGGTGAGTTGAGAGAGGTGTTTTCTGTTGTTACAAACTCTTTAATTTAGTTTATGCTACGACAAATAGAAGCATGTACATGGAAATAACTTGTATTGGCATCCTCTTGTGAAAGGTATGTTGCCTTGCTTTTTTGTTTCCAATATTCGTGGCTAAAGGATAAAAGTATGCTTCTTTTCAAGAGAAGAAGATCTTGTTTACTTTGGAGAGATTCATCAAGTTGGTTAGAAATTAGGGCCTCTTGAAAAGCGGATATTTTTTTGACTACTAAACGAAGTTGGCGAAACACATTTCCAGATTGTGTTTTATTCCAAATTTTAGTTTTTTTGTATTTTAAAAGTGTACATTTTTTTGACTAGATTTATGACCCATTAATACGACTACACCAAGTTTTCTTTACAAATTATCATAATCCTTTCGGGTGCACCACATGTTTTTCAAATCAAAATGGGGGGCTTTGGTAATGATCAAAGGCATAAAATAAAGAGAGATAATATAGTGATCAGAAGATGTAAAAGGATGATGAACGAATTTTGCTTGAGGAAATTATGCTATCCATTAAATGCTTGCAACAACTCAATCTAACCGTTGAAAAATATTGTTATCACTAACTTTTTTTTTCCTCTAAGTGAATCTTGTTCCATCAAAGGGAATTTCTGCACAACTAACTTGGGAGAAAAACTTATTTAAAATACACATTCTATTAATATAAAACTCGGCTCCACCAAGTTTATCCATATCAGAGGCAATCTCATTAAAATCACATATTATGACAAAGGGTAAATTAATAGAATCAACATACGAAATTAACTCAGAAAGAATTCTAGCTTTTGCTCTTTTCTTGCAGGGGCAATAAATAAAAATTGCTACAAAAGAGAAATTAGAAGCTAACAAATAAAGTTATAGAACTTACAATAAAACGATTAGATTTATATATAACAGACATGCTAAAAGGATTTATATTAAAAAACTTCCAAAATAACCATATCCCAGCAGAATAACCTGAGGTTGGGATAAAATCATAGAATTGGAACCAACTTGGTGGAAAGTATTGATAAAGACAGGGGATTGTGATTTTACTTCACATAACATCATTATTTTTATATTACAACTTACAAAAGTCCTTCACTTATGGCAAAACATTTTCCCTACCAGTTGCTCTAACATTCCAACAAGCAATCGACATAACTTAGGAATTGAAATCATGATCACTTTGACAAAAAAGAATTTGCTAAAAGCTTAATTTCTCTTCCTGATCTTCACAGCAGAAGAGGACAAATCACTCTCCATGTCATCATCTCTTCTCCTAATCGAGTCAAACTGAGAAGAGAGGATACCTGTGAGAGAAGGGTCCATCCCCATTTGCTGAATCTGCCTGACAATGAAGTTGTCAAAGTGCACGGAGTGGAAAAGAATGCTCAGCTAAAGAATTAAATTCACCCAGACTACCAGTCATCATTCTCAACCAGAAAAGTAGTATCATCATTCTTACTAGTGCCGATATCACTAAGACATTAATTATGAAAGCCTTTATGAGCATTCAACTAAGACGCACTTAGCAACTCAGAGGGAAAGTAAACTCTCAGAGGAGTAGGAGAGAAAAGGGGGAACATACGCTCACCAACTTTGGTCAAGTTTAATAAGAGCCCCTATATCATTAGCAGCTAAAAAGTTTGCTATTGAATCAAAATGGAGCAATTCAGTGGGGAGGCGAGGAATTCTTACCCATAAGTCCACCCACTTTATCTCTTCAAGATAACGATAAAAAAAGGCTTCCAAGGCTAAAGGATGAGAAGATCACCTTGGACATGCCAAGACCTCTCAGTCCACACTAGAAAGACATCATCAGGGTTAGAAAACTTGAGCAACAACCAATGATTACCCATTTCTAGGTGATCAACTTCACCATTAAGAAACTTCTAATTAGCCTTTGTACGATCCCTAACGGTACATACATCCAGAGGAGCAGATAGCATTTTTGCAAAATAAACAAGTTATAAACAAATCTTCAATGTCTAACTTGACCTGAGGAAGGTCATCTAGCACAACGGACACAGGGAAAACAGGAGGGGAGGGGGATCATGAACATGGGGGGAGTAGGGAGCACAGAGGGTTCAAGGGAAATGGGTTTAGAAGAAACATTCTCATCATTAGGTAATTATTTGCTAGAAGTTTCATAATTTTTAGGGTTAGGGTTGGCTAAAATCACATCTTTAAAAGAGTGAGACTTTGCCATAATAAACACCAACGAACTAGTAGAGAATTTAATACTAAACAAAGAGCATACTAGGAAAGAAGAAAAAATTCAAGGATGGAGATGTGAAGAGAAATCTTACCAGAATTTGCCTTTAGAAAAATTGATAAACAGTCCCAACTATGGGCGTTCCACCATTTTCAGTCCCAACTATGGGCATTCCGCCATTTTCAGTCCCAACTAAAGATTATTTCTTAGCGGTCCTAACTATGCATCATTTTTGCAAATTGGTCCCAGCAGGTCAATGACATGCTACAACAGGTAAAACGCATTTTTTTCTCTTTTTTTCCCACAACCTTTTTCTTCTTCCTCCTTCACCTCTTTCTCACTCCTCCATCCACCATGTCCTTCTCTCTTCTGCACCCTCCCTCCTTACTGGTTTTGGATTTTTTTTCCTTTCTGGTGTCGGAGTCTGCGGTGGTGCGCTTCTGCCCCAATTTCTCTCTCCTCGCAGCTTCTTCCCCAATTTGCTCAAATTTACATTGTTGTTTATATCAACCTAATAAAACAAATCCTCCCTGTAGAATACTATGAATTTTTTAGAAAAAGAACCTTCACAAATTGGAGGTCAATTAGGTTGCAGGAAGTTGACAGCAAATTATAGAGGCCTCCCAAGATGACTTGGTCCACCAACACCCAAGATTTCTATTCATGTTTTGAAAGCCAAAAATACACTCAACAAATTACCTACATCCAGATTTAGAATTCTAGATCAGCTCTTAGGAAATGCTTATAGGTTATTGACCTCACATGTGGATTCACATACTCATGGACCGAAAATTATCAAATATTAAAATATAACGGACATCAAAACCCTGAATGTTGAAACATATTTCAACAAAGAGAGAACTTAATGGTTTAACGATAAATTTAGGCAGAAGATAAGCATTTTAGAAATTATTTATTTTATGTCCATTTGTAGAATCATCAAGCTTAGTAATGCTTGTAGGAGGAAGCTCTGAATTTCTAAGAATATAAGATGGTTAATGTTGCAGCCATTGGGTTTTTCCCAGCCATTGGTGTTCCTCGCTGTGTGCTGGTGGTTCGTATATAGCCAAAGGGGGTGACTGGGGAGGGGTGTGAGGTGGGAAGGGGTGGCAGTGGAAGGGATGGGTGGGAAAGGGAGGGTGGCATGGGAGGAAGGTGGTTGGAGAGAGAAAAAGGAAGAAGGAAACTTTCTTAAAAAACAAATTAATCGGTCAAACTTGTAACCAGTCAGTTAGGACCAATTTTGGCAAAAATGATGCATAGTTAGGACCGCTCAAAAATAATCCTTAGTTGGGTATGAAAATGGCGGAACACCCATAGTTGGGACTGTTCCTATCAATTTTTCCTTTGCCTTTTATAGGCAAATATAAATATCAAACTGGATAAATTTGGTCAAATTGGCCACCAGCTATCAAGATTATTAATTCCGATCCATCACATTAAATGCAAAGGAACCATTAGATTTCCTTACGAACTCCGTTTGCAAAGCTAGATCTATTGAAGTTACTCCTACTGGCATCACTAACAAACTGAAAAAGGGGGAATGAACACCACTGCAGCACACCATTTCAAATAAAAGAAGAGACCTCTCACTCGCATTAAATACACTGGCCCGAGAAATCCTAGACTCCCAATCTAACTTAAACTTGAATTCGAGGAAAGAAAAACCCTTAATCCAATTGAAATCTTTTTGTGAGGCTCCATATAAAAGATTATCCGTAATTACACTTAAAGAAAGTACTTTATTACTCTACAACACTCTAAATAATGATTTTTTAGCTTCATAGCTATCAAAATTGAATTGGGTGGAGAACCAGAAAAGTACAAATGACACTACTTAGGGTTACAATTAAAAGCAACCACAAAAGTAGACTTTTACTCTTCAATCAGAGCTTAGTAGAGAAAGCAATTATGAAAAGATTTGCGTGAGGAAGGAGATCAGGGAGATGAGCTGGAGTAAAATTGAATTGGGGATTTTTTTTCTAGGGTTGGTTTTCTCGGGTTCTCTTTCTCTATCTAACATCTTTCTTTTCTTCTGTAATGTTGTTATATCCACATTATTTGTGATTGAAATGACATAACATTGCTTTGGTAAAAAAATATTTGGTCAGACCATTGTATTTAGGAAACATTAAAGTTAGTACAATACGTAAGAAAGCATATTCTTTTTAACAGATATTATCATAGAGGTAGCTTTCTTAATTGCCTGAACTATGTGTGTAATTTGTGTAACTTATACCTAATCTGATCAAATGCTTGTCTCAGACAAGCCACCGCCTTAATCGTATGCAAGAAAATTTTAATGAAACTTATATTTTGAATCAGATCTATTACATTTCCTATACTGCATTATTATTCTTATGAATGCCTAGATAAGTTCAAGAAACTTGAGACTTGACTCTTAGTAAATTCATTCAGCTAAAGCTTAACTGCTTCATAATCTACTAACTCAAAATCCTACATTATGCTAAAAACTCATCCAAGGACACCGCATTACTCAGCACCAAATTCCTCGACTCAAATGCATTCTTATTCTTATAAATGCCTACATAAGTTTAAAAAACATGGCCAATTGGCCATTAGTAAATTCTGTCAAGGCAAAGCTCAACTCTAATTTCATGATGTACTAACTCAAAATCCTGCTTTATGCAAAACAAACACTTATTATGTATTTTGGGCGACATTAACATGAATTTGGAGGGTGAATTGCAAAAACAATACCAATGACCCCCTTGATATAAACAGAAGTCATGTGTTGTCTCTTCATTCATCTCCTCCACTTGATAATTGGCCACAAAAGAATCCTAGCAATAGAAGTTTCCTGTAGTATAGTTTATTAAGCAATATGTTTTTTTGTTTCCATTACTCATTGGATTTTTTTTCTCTTTAATGCCTTGTTATAAATTTCACTTTTTTCAAATATCAACCTCGTACAGTTTGTGTTGGCACATTACATTAATTTGGGAGCGCAAAGTAGGACCATATTCACGAGTCCTAACTTCATAATTACACCGAACATGTTATGTTCAAGGAAGAGTAATGTGTTTCTGTAATTTTCTTTTACCTGTTTGTCATAGAGTAGCATGTCAAACGAACTTGTATTGCTCCGGTTATACACCACATCCCACATTCTTATGACTCACGCCATCGATGGCCCCCTCGGAATGTGGGCTTGAAGTCAAGAATATGTTGTCTTTTCTATTCCATTTATCAGTGTTTTGATTCCTACATGAGAAAGGGTTATTATGAGAATTATCAAATTTCAACTGTTTAATTGTAAACTGGACAACATGGATAATTTAGAAAAGAATATGGAGATGTAGAAGTATATATATAGGAGTGACACTATATAACAAACAAACTTGGGAATGATTTTACTAAAATGTAGTTTAGACATCGCCTTTTATATAACATATACTCCTGACATAAGTTCATCTTTATACATCTCTAAATATTTCTTTGTAGACTACATTTTTTGTCATTGTAATATGTCGATCTTCGATTTCTATCCTCAGGATGCATATTTTCAATCCTTTACGTGCAGTGACTCTTGAGACATTTCTTGTTGATTGTCATTGCAAATAACACTTTTATGGGAAATTGACGCCTCATTAGGTTAAATGGCGAATTCCAATCAGATAGTGACATTTCCACCCTTGGTATAATTACCAGCTCCTGCCTTTGTACTTGGAATGACAAGTGCTTCTATGAATTTTTGTTGTAATCTTGTGACAATAAGGCGTGTGTCATTACACAACCTATCTCTTTTGTTGACGTTTCTCAATAATTTTATAGGGAATCCCAGCTTTATGTGTATCTCATGATTTGGTACCCTCGTAAACTTAAGGCTATTAAGGAACTCAGTTGGGTACAATGCTTCGAGATTTCTTTTTGGTAAAAATGTAAGAAATATTATTACCAAATAGCAGATACACACCAGCAACACACAAATAGACAACCAACACAACAAAAACACCCCCAGCAAATCCCAACCCTTACATCAAACAAACTAACTCCCAATAGTTACCAGAACAGCTAAGGTAAACTCATAACAACAACCAGCAACAATAATGTTATCTAGCTAGCTATGCAAACCACAATTGGTCACTGTCCTTCCAAGTGTGACTAAGCTTACTCTTCACTCTAATACATATATCTAGCTGAATTTTCTTGATCACCACAGCAGGTCTCCAGACAGCAGCTTCCCAAAGTGAATTATTTATGGCTCTCCAAATATGGTACACACTAGCAGCTAAAGAAGCATAAGCTACTTGTTGTTGTACTTTGCTTCTAAACTTTCTCCCCCATTTTCTCCAATGATTATAAATACTTTCTTGCGCAGACATTCTTAAGTGTAGCCAGTTCATAATCCCCCTGCATACTTCTTGACTAAATTGGCATTGAAAGAATAAGTGAGAACAAGAATCTTGCCCCTGTTGACATAGGAGGCAGGATGCATCCTGACAAATTCCAGCTTGCTGCAGCTTTTCTCTTGTTCTTAGCCTTCCCAGCATAGTTAACCAAGCTATAAATGAGTGTTTAGGGATATTGATTGGATTCCAGACCCAATGCTTCCACCATACAGTGTCTTGATCTCCCCTGAGCCAATTGTAGCCTTCCTTAACAGTGTAATCTCTGCTGCCATCCATCCAGAGATTATTGTGATAAGCCACTTTCATTTTATCCTTCATCTTGCAAATTACTTTCCAAGACCAGCTAGCAGATGAGGGAGCCACATAGGTCCACCAATTCTCATTCTTGATATATATACAATGAACCCATTTAATCCACAGAGTATCCTCCTTTTGAGCAATTTGCCAAGTGTACTTTCCAATTGCTGCCATATTCCATAGTTTGCAGTCCCTAATTCCCAGCCCACCACTTTTCTTAGGTCTGCAGACCCAGTCCCAACTGACAAGAGGGGCCTTAGTAAGATAGGCCTTACCCTCCCACAAGAAAGCCCTACAAAGTTGCATAATCTTCTACATCACCCCTTTTGGAATTATGAAGACTTGAGCCCAGTATATGTGGAGGCTAAGTAGCACTGAATTCACCAGCACATTCCTTCCAGCATAGGATAAGTGCCTAGATGTCCAGCAAAGTAACCTATGTAGAATCCTATCAACAAGGATATCACAATCAGCAGTAGTTACTCTTTTAGAGGTTATAGGAACCCCTAGATATCTGAAGGGAAAACTATCCTTCTTAAAGCCAGTTACTTGCAACAGTCTGGTTTGAACTTCTTCACTGATGTTCCCAAAATAGATAGCTGACTTCTCATGACTAGCTTTCAACCCAGAAGCTTGAGAAAAAGAGTTAAGTGCCCTCATCATCAGCATAACAGATTTAACCTCTCCTTTACAGAATAGCATTAAATCATCAGCAAAAATAAGGTGGGTAAGCTTGAGATTTTTGCATCTAACATGATACCCAAACCCAAGTTTACTACTCATCTTCTTCATAATTCTAGTGTAGTACTCCATAATCACCACAAACAAAAGAGGAGAGAGTGGATCCCCCTGTCTCAACCCCTTCTTGCCCTTAAAAAACCCACATAATCCACCATTTATACTAATGGAATATGAAGGACTAGTGACACAAGTCATGATCCATCTCCTGAATGTCTCAAGAAACTTTAACTTGGTAAGAAGCTCACCTAAGAAGGCCCAGCTTACAGAATCATAGGCCTTCTTGAGGTTTATCTTCAATGTGCATCTAGATGGTTCACTTTTCCTTTTATAGTGACTCAAGATATCTTGGCAAATCAAGATATTATGCATGATGCTTCTATTAGCAATAAAAGCACTTTGAGCTTGGTCCACTATCCCAGGTAATACCAGCTTCAATCTGGAGCATAACATTTTAGATATCACTTTATACAGAACATTGCAACATGCTATGGGACGAAATTGACTCACATCTTCAGGTTGTTCTACTTTAGGGATTAAACAAAGTGTAGTTGCATTAATCTATTTGAGTAGTTTACCAGTCTGAAAAAAAGTCAAGAACAACATCCATAATCTCCTGTCCCACACAAGGCCAACTTTCTTTAAAAAAACCACTGGAATAGCCATCTGGCCCTGCTGCTTTCCCTTCATCAATGTCAAAGAGAGCTTCCTTCACATCAGAACCAGTGAAGGGAGCACATAGATCTTGTTGTTACTGGTTGTTAATTACTTCACCTTCAGCAATAATAGAGTTACTTACTCTATTATTAGCTTCACTTTCAGAGCCTAATAGCTTTTCATAGTAATTAAGGAAAGAGGCTTCAATATCATCTGAATTTTCTTTCCAACTTCCAGATGTATCCTTTATCCTATATACATGATTTTGCTGTCTTCTCTTTCTCAGACATGCATGGAAATAAGCAGAATTTTCATCGCCCCCTTTTATCCAATTGGTCTTCACCTTCTGCTTCAAGAGACTAAGTCAAGCCTTTGTCACTCTATCATACTCTTGCCTAGCCACTTTCTCTTGATTATGCAAATCTGGATCCAAAGGTTGAGAGTAGATAGTCTGTTGAATGTCAGTCAACCTAGTAAGAGCCACCTGGGCCTCCGTCTCAATATCTGCAAACTTTGCATGATGCAAAGCTTTCAAACATGGTTTCAACCTCTTCAATTTTTTAACCACCTTGTACATTGCTACTCCCTGCACATTATCTTGCCAGCTTTCAGCCACAATTCTCAGGAAATCCTCATCATCAGACCACATGTTGCAATATTTAAATTGAGAAGCTTTGCGAGTCACTGTTGCATCTAATCTTATTACCATAGAGCAATGATCTGAGATGCCCTCAAGGATAATAATTGCATTAGCAGCCCTAAACACATCAAACCACTCTGCATTTGCTAGTACTCTGTCAATTTTCGAAAACACCCTACTCTCTCCATCCTGCTTGTTTGACCAAGTGAAGAAAGGTCCACTGGAAGGATGCTCCTGCAACATACACATTCTTACACAATTTCTGAACCCAGCTACCTCCTCCAAAGTAACTTGAGACCCAATTCTCTCTCCCAAATTCAGAATATTATTAAAGTCACCTAAGACTAACCAAACACCTTTGATATTTTTACTAATCTGCATCAAATCCATCCACAACCTACCTCTCTCCTCAGCATCATTCAACCCATACACCATTGAAATAGCAAACTGTTTACCAGAATGTTTGTGAATAACCTCACAATGAATGACTTGATCCCAATATATGTACTGGACACAACAAATTAGGATTCCAAATAAACCATATTCTACCACCAGCATGATGCTGATAATTTGTAATAACAGACCACCCACTCCCAAGATTTGGGAACACTTGTGAAAATTTCCTGCCCTCACCCTAGTTTCCAGCAACCCAAATAGTCCCAGATGATAGTGATTTAAATACCATTTAACATCACTTTATTTTTGGGAGCTATTAAGGCCTCTAATGTTCCAACATCCCACACTATCCATTAGGGGGTTGAGTCATTCCTTCCCCCTGCTCCTTGTTTACATTTTCTGGCTTATCAATCTGTCCTTCCCCTTGCTGTTGAGGGACTTGCTCCTAATCATCAGCTTGCATCACTACACACCCCCCTCCAGCTTCCTCTTCTATAGCTGAGATATCAACCTTATCTCCTGGTTTCTCAACATTATTCACTGTAGCAAGATCTTCAGTCCTAGGAACGTAATGTTTGCCCCTACAGTTCCAGATGGCACAACCTTCTTCTTCACCACCCTTGCTTGCTAGGTTTCACTTTTTTCAGAGCTAGCTCATATTTCTTTTGTCTACATTGCTCCCCTGTATGACCAATACCCTTGCATTCCTCACACTGTATTGGTTTACAATCATATTCAACCCTCTGGCTAACTTTGATACCCTTTTCATTAGTAAACCACACTTCATCTGGCATAGGTTTACTAATGTTAACCTCAACCAGCACTCTAGCATACTCCAGTAAGTCCTTTTGAGCCGTAGCTCTATCAGACCTAATAAGTTTACCTATCAAGCTAGCAATATTATTGAGAGCCACCTGACCCCAATACTTGAGTGGGAGGCCAGGTAATCGAATCCAGGTAGGCACCATTGTCACTTTCTCCTTCAAGAGGTCTAAATCTGCAGACCATTCCTTCATGATCACCGGCTTATGATCATACAAAATAGGTCCAGCTTCCATGGCCATCTTCCTACCCTCCACCGTTCGAAACGCACTACAAAAACTCCATTCATTCCCATGGCTATTCTATCAATGCAAACTTTCCCCCAAACACGTCGAACAAAGCCATTTACAATCCTTATAGGCAACTTCATCCCCAAAATGTAACATACAATCGCAGATTCCCAGAATACAATTTCATCCTTCACATCCTCCTCCGAAATCACCACATCATCAACAACTTCAGAGTTAACATTAGCATTATTAGGTAAAGTAAGGTCAATACCTTCCTCCCTAATTGTTTCAAATAGATTCTGGCGCCAAGAGTTGTTATTCGGGTTACCTGGATTGCTGACCAGTTGCTGCATAGGATGAGGTGAAGGATTCACCATATTGTCTGATTGTGATCTCACCGGAGTTCTAACTGATGAAATCCATGTCTCCAGTCGACTTCTCGCAGCCTCAAAATTCGCTCTATCTAGGTTTGAAGCATTTACATCCGCAGATGCTACAGAGTCATCATCCTTCTCTTCCTCAGATGACTAGCTTAGAACCGAGCTCTCCAGAACATCATTAATACTCTTCGTTTTCTTCGCATCATTTGTCGATGGTTTCTTCACTACCTTCACTGGTTGCTTTGTTTTTTTTACCTCCATTTCCTTTTTTCGAACCTTTTGCCATGGCTCCAGCAGATGCTGAGATTCAAATCCAGAAAACAATGAGAAAAACGTGCCTAACAGTGAAAGCTAGAGAGAATGCAGACTTTCTCTCTCTAACCCATCATCATAAGATTACATGCTTCGAGATTTCTTCCTTTTATCATTGTTCGACACACTTTATCTGCGCTCTTGTACACCATATCCTCTCCTGGAATCATTGCTTGAATTTGTTTGTATATGGTGTCCACTGTATCATTTTTAGGAGCTATTATAGCTCTTTGTTGGAGGTAGTTTGGATCCATGTGGTTTTAAACTATTGGATCTTCATCACTCTTTATCAATAGATCTTTGGGTATTTCTATCTACATAGGTTCCTCCTCATCTTCCTTTGAGTTTGCCTTTATTTTTTCATCTTCTACACATAGCACCCATTTGTAGAAGTTTGTAAGCTCTCAATTATCCTCGTAATTGTTTGTCTGTCTAGGCCGCATGTTAGTCCTCAAGGTGTAGACAATATATTTTGGCCATATGGTTGTCGATTTGCTAATCGATTCATCAAATATTTCTTCTCTTCCTCCATTTTGGACAACCGACAATGTTTTCCGAAAATTCCCTCCTAAGACGAGTGTTTTGCCTCCAAATATTTATCCTTTGTTGATGGGTTATATAGCTGCATTATATCTCGAATTATGCGGTCTAATGCTTCGAATGTATGCCTATGTACCATTGGGGTCTCATCCCATATTATTAGTTTTGTTTGTCGTATGAGTTATGCAAGATCAAATCCTTGCTCAATGTTGCAGCACGAGTCCTCGTTGAGATCAATATCTTGTATCGGGAATGAGTTGTCCTCCCACCCACTAATAGGAGTGTTGTTTTTCCAGATGATGCCACTGCAAGTACTATGCTGTTTTGAGAGAGTAGCTTTGTCATTAAGGCTCTCCATAAATAAGTCTTGTCGGTGCCCCCGCTACCATAAACAAAGAAGAATTGACCTTTGTTATGGTAGACAGCTTCAAGGATGTTATCATACACCTAGTCTGCTTAGCATTCAAGCCTTGCTTCAGTTGAATCTTGAGTCATTAATTCAGTGGCATAGGTTAGCTTTTCAAACAATAATTTTTTTCAAGCATCTTGCATTAGGGCCGCATCTGGTCATGGAATTCCATGGTAGTCTGTGAGGGTTTTGTTTTTGTGTTTTAGATTTGTTCTATTTCGAATGGTGCATAGTTTTAAATTTTCTCTTTAGTCAAACTTAGGTTTGGAATACCCAGCGTTTGACGTTGCTGGAAGAGGATATCATCTGATAAGTCTTTCCAAAGCCCGTCCCATACATCTTTGGTTCTGACACTTCATAAAAAAGTAGGATTGTCACAAAAAGATCGTGTAACTATGTGCTAGTACTCTATGTGGTTGCTTGGAAGAGTCCCTCATGCCATTCATTATCTCCATCAAGGTGTCTGGGGGCATTGCATGCTGCCTTATATGTGGGGTAGATGATTCCACCCAAAGTTCTGATGTCCTTAAAACATGTTGCCTTTTTCACAGTATTGAGAAGCATCCTTAAGTAGTACCTCTATTTAGAGGCAGGGTGTGCAAAGTAAATCCTTCTGATGCGTCTTCCCAGTTCCCGCCTTTTCCATTTTTTCTTCTCACTCACCCATACCCACTTTGTTAGAAAGTCTACATATGTCAACTCGTGCTTTTCTTCATATTCCTCATTAGCTGTCATCCATTCTATAAGTCTTGTTTTCTTTGTCCTAAATCTTTTGAGGACGTCATCTAAGTGCTCATGGTCCTAAAAAATGATCTCTTGATGATTTTCTAGGTGGAAGGTCAGTCGTTGTAACGGGGGATCCTTGTATTGAGTATTGAATGCAAACATTCGCCAACATGCTTCAGAGGAAGACGCATATCTGCATTTCAAGTAATCCTTAATCTCATCTATGACTTGCTCTTGCTCATTCTGTGTGCCACCATCATCATCACTTGTAAATTGTTCAATCCTTGCAAGTGCCATATCAGGCCCCTTGTTCATATACTTGGACAAGTATTTGAGCGACTGGTCTTTGTTGCACCATTCTACATTAAGTTGGGCTTGGAATTTCAACAATAAGTCGATGTTGTAAGGGATGACGAACCTGTTGTCCAAAGTTTGACCTTTTTTGGTTGCCGTTTGACCATTATCACGCCTCATATAAACTAGGTAACCCTCTTCAACTACCGTTATTTCTTTTGAAGCGATTTTGGGTAGTATTTGAAACACTGGCCATTTTGCATACATGGAGTTTTTTCGTTCATTGATCCATAAGGTCCATGCATCATCAAATGCACCACAATCTCATATCCCAAAAGGTCATTTTTCGAGTATGGTAGCTTTGCAGATATGATTATGTTTATGTCTTCAGGTTTTAAGGGTTTATCTTTCGAATATAAGAAGAGTAAAATGTGTGCATGCGGCAAACCTCTGTTTCGGAATTCAATGGTGTATATGACAGCCATAAGATTAGAAAAAAGGAGTCTCAGTTATTCTGTTTACTTTGAAATATGTATTTATGTAGTTAGGTAGCATAGTATCTATTTATAAATACCTTCCAATGTCTTTTCAAAGTGTTCTCTCACTGTGAGATCGCATATTAATTCATCAAGCTTGATTTTAAAAACTCGAGCCATCACATCTACGCGATCTTCTGGTCATTGTCCAGGTATGCTTGCTAGGAATTTGTAATCTCTTGCCATTTCGGATTACATGTAAATTATGAATAGGTAAGGCGGTCCAGCCCATCAACAGATAGCCATTGCGTCTTGGTAGTTCTGCACCATGTATCTAGGACCTCCAGTGAATGAAGAAGGTAAGACAACTCGACGCCCTATTGAAGTTGGTGCTGTATCCCCTCTAGACACATAATCAGTGAACCCGCAAAGGACATCCTTTCTAATTGTCTTTTGGTTGTTACGCATAAAATTCAGCCTCACTTGTTTCAAGCATGTGAATGCGTGGACTATCAATTGCTGGCATAAACGGCCACAAAGAATCAGTGTGCGAGCCTCATTAAGTCTTTCCATAAAGCGAAAAACATAATACACTCTCATGGTGACAATTGTTCTTTTTTTCCGAGTCGTGGCGTCAAAATCATTGTGTGGGATGTCAATTATGTATCCATCTTCTCCTTATGGAAAAAGAAGTGGATATTGTAGGGCCATGAAACTTGGGTGATTTTCTAGATATCCTTTATAGATGATGACCTTTCTCTTCTACTATCACATCTCGGGGTCCTCTTTTATTGTCATTGTTACCCATAATCAACGCTGCCAACTCATTGCTACTTGGTAGGTTGTATTGTCCACCATATTTAGAATGGTTTACAATTAAGCGAACATGCACAGGTTGCATATCAATACCGGAGAAGCGCTCCCTAGCCATTCTGAAGACTTTAGCTAGCTCATTGTGCTCATCTAACATTCTTGAAAGCCCCTCAACTATTTGGGGGTCGATATCACCTACAACATTGTTCGTCCATGAGCTGGTCTTGTTTCTTACTTTATTGCTTGGATCATGCACATAGAGTTGGGTGAATCTTCATTTTTCTCCATCAGGTGGTAACAAAGACCCAATCTTATGGTAGTTCTGACCAAGGATTCTGAATGTAAGGCCCCCTTCCTCTCTTAATTTTCGTGTCTATTCCCCTCCCATTACTGTGAATGCAAATATAGAGTTAGCTCTAATGCAATCCTTGAATTTTGTTGATGTCCCACTGTTAGGGTCAAGGAGGGACTTTAAGTACTGGGGTGGTTCTTTAAGTAATGACAATTTGACTTTTCCTTTTTGGAAGCAAATATTGTACTTGGGATAGTCTTTGGCCCTCTCTCTTTTGTTATTTCCCTAGGAATACTACAAGAGGGGGGGGGGTGAATTGTATGTGTAGAAATAAACGTAACTTTTTGCGGAAATTTAAACTTAAATGAATAAACAAGCTAGAGGAACACAAGGGATTTTTACGAGGAAAAACTTCTTGGGCCCAACAAGAAGAAACAACCTCGACCACTAGGGATTTTAAACTCAACTCTTTCACTAATTAGGCCAAACAACTTTGTTACAACCTAATTTTATTCTCGAGCCACACCTTGAGTTCCTAAACTCAAATTCCTGAGCCACTGTTCCCTTAACAGTAGTTCCTCCCAACTTCAGTCGAAGTTTTCTCACTCTTACTAGCTTTACTCAAAGCTTCTCTCATACAAAACTTCACTTATGAGTCCCTTACCCCAAAAACCAAAATACAATTGATCGAAATAAGCTTAGTGGAATTAGAGTAAGAAAGCAAAGAACAAATGGCTATTATGAGAGAATGAAGGCACTGACATTTAATTAGTTAAACTCACTTAATTACTTAGTCAGACACACTTTGGAACTTATTTAGACTTCAATATTTATAGTGAGAAACACATAGAACGTGGGAGTTAAAATCGAGTTCATGTTAAATCCATTATCCCATGATGTTCCTTCCCTTAAGGAACACGTTCCTTATCATGTCCCATGATCCCATGATCTCTTTTTGAACGTGGATATGTTTTACCCACTGCTCCTAAAGATTAGGAGTTTCTTGAGCTTTATCCGAAAATCAGTTAACTTTAAAACAGATTTAATATTAAAACTGAATTTTAATCTTTAAGAAAATATGATCTTTTTAAATAAAATCTTCTTAAAAACCGGATAAATATTTTCTTATCTTTTTCGAAAAACAAAAACTTTTCCTTAAAAGATTTTCTATTAAAACTGATTTTTACTTTACATAAACTTGTTTCCTATTATTTAGGCATGACTTACTCAACTTCACACTTGTACCGTTATGCTACTTCACGTCTAAGTCTAGTTTCTTTTATATATCAAGTTCCTTCAACAGATTCGTTTAGTGCCATTTAGTTTGTTCCTTAGAAAGGAACAAACTCTCATTCTCAAATAAGACTACCAATGTTCCTTACCATCCTTACTTTGTTCCTTTTACAATGGAACTAGAAAAGAAAACGCCTTGCTTTTATTCTTCTTGATCCAATGCTGCTCCAGCATCAACTTCAAGAAACATCTTTACTTAGTCTTTGAAATCCTCTCTTGACTTCTTCCTTGACTTCGTATTCTCCTAGTTCCTTTCATTGATACCTTAAAAACCATACACTTAAATAACTCATTAGTTCACTACTTAGTTTGCATCTTTGTTTCTTTGTCATCATCAAAACTAGGGTTCAACATCTTTTACTCTTTCCTCTATCCAAACCCTTGCACCGCAATCCAGGCAGAAATGTTTGGGGCCACCAAAGTTCCATGGTGTTGTGTACTTTCCTTTTCAGAGGTCGAAAAGAAAAACAGGGGTGAATTTAACATAGGTTAAAATGTTGTTTTCAATTTTTATGATTACCAACGGTAATTTAGCACGTTCGGACTTACTTTAAAGTAATGCATGTGTTATTGAAGTTTCACCTTGTTTTGTAGTTGTTTTTTTGGGTGTTGCCATCCACTGTTTTTAGATAAAAGTTTTACATTTTTAATAATCAGTTAGTTAGTTAGTACATGTTTAAATAAATTTAATATTGCATCTATAATATAATAAATGTACCTCTAGTTAAGGTCGATGGGGTATGACTGGGTTTGTCGGATTGTGATTCATCAGTAAACATCATAGTTTCATCTGGTGGTGCTTGAGAATTGACTCGACGTCTTGAAGAGGATGTGGGTTCTCTATTGTCAATTCTTGTACGTCGTCTTGTTGGCGTACTTAAACCAATCTCACTATTGATTGCTTCAGTTGTCTCCCCTAAAAATCTATTTTTAATTTGACTTAGTTATTATGTGGTATATTCCATTTTTGTTATATATCATTAGTTTTAGTACATGATTGACCAACCTGTTCATGTTGTAGGTTGGTGTACTCTTTCCACCTTAATTAATCTTGAGGGTATATGTGCATTTGTCCAACTGATTGGTAGGTGTTTTGGTCTTGACTTTATCGTTGTATTGTGGCTCAGGCTAAGATTTGTGGCTCTGTTTTCTTTTGTATGAGAATTAAGCGTGGTAATAGTTTATTGTGTCTTGCTTGATCTTTTCTATCCATACCTGATTTCCTTTTCATTGATGACAATCTGTTAGAAATACACCAAGTTTGTTTTCAACAAAAGTTCGGTTTTTTTGATATAAAACTTGCATTTGTTTTATTAAATAGGCTAACATACATAAGTTGATGAGAAATGTAAAGAAACATTTGAACCACGTAAACCAAAGAAAAATAATTGTGTTCTAAATCTAAAATTGGACCTCAATCAAAGGAAAATGAAAGTCATTCCTCATGAAGCTGGAGCTTTTTAGTCTTTTTGGGAAGTTGCATCAGATTTATAGTCCAATAGGTCCTTGGCCTTGCATAACTCTTCAACCAAGGCTTTGTTTTCCTAGCATAGATCCATATAGTTTTGCTTTAAGGTTTTGAAATTCATTTATTCCTTTACTCGTTTAATGTCTGCTATACGGCGTTTTTTCCTCTGCTGGCGAACACTCTCTAGTTTGAAATCAGCAATTTCAAATTGGTAATACTCGTTTAATTTAAATATAGGTAGTAATTGGGCTGCATGCTCAGTAGCAGTTACCAATTCTTTTGATTTTTGGCTCTTTATTTTGGTTGTCGGATCGTCTTATGTGGTTGTTAGCTTTATGGTTTCTACATATTGTTGTCGTCGTTCCTTATAGTGTTGTTTAGTGGTGGTGACAAGCCATACTGGTTGATGATAGTGGTTAAAAGAGTTATGCAACTTATTGTGAATAGTTTTGTGGGATTATTCATAGTTAAACTATCAAATGACATGAGTTAGTTAAATAACACATCATATCTTTATTTCTAAACAACGAATAATAGTTGACAAATTAATAAATATAATCAAATAATATAGCCTATCAATCATGATTTTTGTACGTAATGACAAATATAATTTTTCATTCAATCAAACAATAGAGTCATTTAATCATGATTTTTCTACACAATATAAATATGTTTTTTCATGTAATATTATGGGGCATTACCAAAGACCAAAAACTAATTAGGTATCAGACTAACTTACATTTGGGTAAACAAAGTTCTTAAATATTCTATCAAATAATGTTCGGCAAACATATTTAATTTAAGTGAGATACGACATACTTGGAATACTATAATTTAAATTTTCTTTGACATTACTTCTTGATAGCAAGCCGAAAAATATATCAGCTGAAGGAAATGAAATACCTTATGATGAATCCAAAAGTGTGTTTAATATTCACCCAAAATTCACGTATCAAAGAGTCGCACTCATAGATTAAGCTGTGCAGACTAAAGTCTATTCTCGGTTAATTTCATCACAATATTCTTATAATCATCAACACTAATGACTTGTCAAAAAACTTGCTGCTAATGCGTCAGTTATAATTAATATAATGAACCATTAGAATAGGGTAGGCAAGCCAACAACACAAAAGTAAATAAAGTCATAGTATGTACCTAAATAATTCTCACATTATTCTCTACATTATATTTCATTTTAGAAGCAAGTCAAAAGCATGTGGCAGCCGTCTGTATAGATTTTCACTCCAATTTAAATGCAGAATCACAAATATGATAGGTGAACCCTCTAATAGAACACATAGAAAGAGAGAAACCTAAAACCGGCAAGGAGACTGAATACGAAAACATAAATCCCCCCTCGAAACCTTACAGTTCATTAGAAAAGTGCAAATGAAGTTATGATTAGTACTCCCCGACCTCCGTCTCAGAATAAACCTCCACATTGTTGTATTTTGATAGCTTGTAAAAGAATTGTCTTTCTTTAGAAGTAAAAATATTATTTTTCCCCTTTTATCTTACCATCATAGAACCCGTTTCCTTCTTGTATCATAACAATTATCTTCCTTAACCTGTCTTCTTCTACTTTCAATTAATTTATTTATCCTCAACAACTATTATGAAAACACCTGCCAAGTCAACAAAGAAGTTTATCACGGAACAGAGAGAGTAATTTTATATAAATGATTGAAAATATCTAGCATGAAATTAGCTACAATAATCAACTTAGACAATACCTAGCTACTTATTGTAAGAGACCAAAAATAAATAGTTAAATACTCATTAAAAAGTAAAAAATTAACTTTACATCATATCAAATTAACGGCAGTGTCATCAATGATCAGTCATCACCATCGCACAACCCCCATTAACCCAACCCAAATATGAAAAATAGGAAAGCAGATGGAGGGAAGGCATAGAACCTCTAAGAAATAACATGTGAAAGATATTATTGAGCTGCTCCAATCAGAAAGGAAAACCAATACAAATATATACCTTGTCGTGCACCAATCACAATATAAAATTTACAAAAAAGAACGTAAATAGAAACATGAATCACCAGTCGTTAGTCCAAAACCTACTTCAACATTTTCAAGTTAGAAGCTACCACGAGTTAAAGAGACCATGATCTAACCCATTGGGGAGAGGGATCACATAATAAACAACTGAGAACTTCATCGTTTACTATTAATATTTTCCCCTTTCAATCGGAAGCTAACCATTTAGATAGTTACACTAATGTATCTAAAAACTTACCTTTATGAAAGAAAAAAAAACTTAACTAACTATCGAAATCTTATTAACTCCGTGCCTTGCTGACTTAAGTTCACAATGATAGAAATGTAGAGTCCACATAATCTGAACCACCCCAGTGAATTTAAGAAGAATGAATTTCTAATAAAAAGGAATCCTCGACTTTGAAGTAAAATGCAGGTTTTTGTAGTCTAGACTGTCACTCAGTTTCTAAATT
The DNA here is from genome assembly GCF_026745355.1 of Beta vulgaris subsp. vulgaris. Lineage (NCBI taxonomy): Eukaryota > Viridiplantae > Streptophyta > Magnoliopsida > Caryophyllales > Amaranthaceae > Beta > Beta vulgaris. Next base: position 24,926,687 of record NC_079208.1, read on the forward strand.
GTTGATTTGGATTCCTAGAATCAAATGCAAAAAGGCTGACTAACCTGTTAGACATTTCTATTTTTCCATTTTTTGTCCTTTCTAATTTTTCGTTTCCATTATTTCCGAATCTTAAAGGGAACCTTGTAGAGCACTAAGCCAACCAACTTGATGTTGGAAAAAGTAAGATCAGAAACTTTCGCTTGCACTTGCAAGCATAGGGATACTTGCTTGGTCATGATTAAACAGGTTGGCTGCATTATGTGACAGAGGACCAGTTCACATGAACAAACACTGAATACAGTGACACGGGCAGATCCTCTCCTTTTTCAAGGCTCTTAGTACTTAAACATGGAGTTGAGATTTTATTGTCACATGCTTCATGTTTCTTGGTTACAAAACCAGGACTGTAGGGAAGACTGCAATGGTACCAACAACCTTTCACTTAATTGCATAAAATAGGCAGATCATTCCAACAAAATGCCACGTGTGTTGCCCAAACTTGTAAACACAGTTTTTACTTTTTGTTCTCTCATAATAATATTCAAGGGCTTTACTGCATGGTATATTAGTATATAGTGCAACTCTTGCTATAAACAATCCTGTACTATCTCTCCATTCATCTCTCCCACCTCACCATTGCCACAGAAGAATCTTAGCAATCGAAGTTTTTGAAAAAAGTTGCCAATAAATTAAACATACTTTTCTTTCTCTTTTTAACTAAATTTTTTCATGGCATATTAATGGATCTTTTCTTTTCTGGAAAATTGTCCCCATCAAAGTATATGCTTTAATTCAGTATTCCACTTCCATTATTCTCTACACTAATCTTTGACCATGATCTCATAATTTTTCTTTATGCTGATATTGCTATATTTGATCCCTTACTCACCTATGCACTTTCTTTTTGTGACAATATTCCCAGCTCTCCTTTCTTTTTGAAGTTTATGATATATATATTATACTTGATAAATCAGCTGGGTTTTTTTTTTGTTTCTGTTTGAGCTCAATTATTTAGCAGCCCAATTAAGGAATGAAGGGCCTCCTAAGATCCAGCAAAGCTTGTAGCGGTGGGTCCCACCATTGAGTTGACCAAATTAAAAGGCTAATATAAAGATCCACCAGAGGGCTAAAAGGGTTAATGGCCTCAAAAGGCAATTTAGCCATTAACCTCATAATAGCCCACTCAACTAATACTCCACAACCGGAGATTTCCAAACACTATAAATACCAGTTGCTTCATCAATGAACGTGTATTGAATTCTCACCTAACAAAACAGAGCATCTCTCTCTAGACTTTCTCTCTCTATCTCGATCAGCAACTGGCTTGAGCGTCGAAGGGGCGATCCCGGAACAACCCCCGGGGTAGTCTAACTTTGTTTTGCAGGATTCTGGTGTACATAAAACTAGTTCAAGTCAATGCTCTTGGGGTTCACTCCTACTCAGAATACATTAGTATCCTTAATTTCTAGACATAAACAATTTGGCGCCGTTTGTGGGGATAGCACAAGAAGTTACTTCGCCACTACACAACATGATTCACCCTATTGCTACTCAGAAAAAATCATCTCATTATTACTCAGCAATGGCCACAGCCAAGAGCACCCGCAACAAACATCCTTCAGCACATGCCTAGAGATCTGAGCGGGCACCCTTATCTTCCCACCATAGGAGATTCGAACGGGCAGCCTCACCTCCTTGTCGGTCTCCCACAGTCCTACCACGGACCCCAACCAGGAACCTTCCCATGGAGATCATTCATCCCCGTCCCAGCAGATATATCATGTCAATTCTCAACCCCTGTTTGCAGCAGACATCACCCTCATAGCGTCTCAGCTTCAGCAAACTTTACAGCGCAGCATAATGAACATGTTGACTGCCATTCAGCAAGGACAAACTCAGCCTAACCTTCATGTCCCCCCCGAACCAAGGGACCACGTCCTAGTGCGCTCTCAGTGGGAAGAACACAACCCACGATCGGCCCGCTGTGAGCCTCACTGGCAAAGATCGAGGTCCCAGAGCCTAGTCAACATGACAGGGAATGATCGAGACGAGAGATAGATGAGTGCCACCCATCCAAAGGGAGGTCGGCTCGCCATGGAGAAGAATCTCACATCTCCAAATCACCTAAAGGAGATGTCGGATGCAAGCTTAAGGACGCCCGACATTTTCTTAACCAGAAGTGCCTCAGCCAGGGATATGATGTCCGACACATCCTCAACAAGAAAGCCACTCACCGAGAAGGGCAAAGTGACTCAGCCCACTCTAAATCCTCTCGGCTTAACAGTGGAGCTCTCAAGTTCATGGTCCCATTCAGTCAGGAGATCTTGGAAGCACCTACTCTAGGAAAACTCAAGACCCCCCTCATCGAACCACTAGTGGAAAAAAACTTATAAGTCACTTAGTAACAGATTCGATTTTACAAAAACCACATCCCAAAATCATCCTTTAAAATGGAGGGAAAGTTGGGAGTAAAATCTGATGCGGTCCTCTTGTGGACCGCACCAGATTGAAAAACTGTTGCGGTTTTTCTGAAATCTGATGCGATTTTGGGGACCGCATCAGAAAATGGGCTTTTTAATCGCGCGTCCCAGCTCTCCCCCTTGTTCTCTCATCCACCCAATTTAAATCACGCGACCCAATTTCATTAAAACACGCGAGGCCCAGCTCTCCCCTTGTTTTGTTATTGTTTCTTTCACATCCCTCATATTCCTTCATCATTTTAATTTTTTCCCTCTCACCAGGAAAATAAATAGGGTTTCTCTTTCCCCATATTCCCTTCTCTGGTGCACACCAACGCCAATTGCTGCTGCCAAAGCTTCGATTCAAGTGTTTCTTGCATTCAAATTTCACCCCATTCTAAACTGAAACATGTGAGTAGCTCGAATTTGTTTTTTTTTTCCGATTTGTGATTGATTTGGTTCAAAAATTTAAACCCTAGGAATCAAATTAGGGTTCCACCACCATCCACCACCACTGGGTTCCACCTTCCCCCAACGGCTACCAGCTACCGCCAATAAATCCCTCTAGTTGCGTACTCCTCTGAAATTCGAACGTCTCTTGGGTTTCTTATAAAACTCTTATTCTTTAGTTCTAGAATGTATTCTTTTTCTTCTGTAATCAACAAATTTTTGATTACTTCTTTAAATTGTTGAAATTGAGATCGTAATAGTCTTTTTTCAATTAATACTTTGTGACCTAATTTTTCAATTTTCATCTATTTTTAGGGGAATTACTTCTTGTTTTTCGTTCGAATTTTCGGAATCAAAATCAACATCTACATTTCAACAACAACAACATTAGAGACATCAACAACAACAACATTCAAGAACCCTGTATTTTTCAGCGAAAGAGATATAAAAGATCTGAAGAGAACCCCATGATTTGAGCTTCTCAGTGAGGTACATATATATTTTAGAATTAAATACATATGTAGTAATAAGTGGCAGTTATAGTAAATAATAATGAGTGCAAGTGTAGTGCTGTTAAAATGAGTCCCTAGTAAAGTTTACTTTGCCTAAGTACTAAAAAATGTTGATGAAAAAGGTAAGCAACAATTTTTTTACGCTAACGATTTTAAGGCAATGTGAAAATATTAGCACAATAAATATAAAATATAACAGATGAAGGAATTTTATTAGTTTTTGTTGTTTCAGCTAGAAGAACATTACTTTAGTATGATTCTAGTCACATATAGTCAATTAATAAGTGTGCACAAGACTTGGAGATACAATGTACATGAAAGAAATCATTTTGAAATTAAAACCTACTCTCTTGTATCTGCAAATAATCCAAATATGAGTGCTTGATCATGTCGAGACTCAGGATTGAAAAGAGAACATGTATTGACTGGATATGAAAGCTCAAGTGTTAGGTTAACATTCTGATTTTCAAGTTGCCTCTAAAAGTTACAATGCCTAGAGTTCTAGACTCTGGGAAAAAGGAAATCAGTAATTTATTACTAGTTAAAATGCCAATAATTGACGTAGTATTTGACATACAGTAGAGAAACTTTCCTTTTCAACAATCATCCACTCTGAATTCCTGCTGCTAGTGGGGGTATTCATAGGACTTTTAGTATAAAGTAGTATCCCCTAAATCAAACATGTTGCTAAGCTGTTTTGGAGGACCCTGAAAGAAATGTTGGGGGATATAAGGAGTAGGCTCATTAAATCCTCCGCCTCCCCTTTTTTGTCTTCTGGTGGTGGTGGTCAAGGGACATTGTCAATTTGTTTAGATGCTAAATTATAGAGTAGCGTCACAGAGAGGATGGGGAGATACATACACCTGGAAAAGGATTTTGGTCAAGTGTAAGCATTTCCAGGCCAATTCCAAAACCAATGATCTGACGTGCAAATAAGGTAAATTATAAATATGAACTTCTGTATGCTACCAGTTTGGCAGCTCAAACGAAATGAATGAAATTGAGCCGGATGGTAAATTTTATTCCATAAACTTCTTCCAACTGGCGTCTGGTCCTATACAACTTCCATTACATGTCTTCCCTGGAATAAAATTCTCTCCCAAGTGTGAAATCTTTCATCCTATTATTATAATTAATCATGTTGATGGGGATACAAATGATGAAACTTTTAGGCGTAAAACTCAACGCATTTGTTAGTAGTTTTTCTATTAGTAAATGTTGGCAATCAATTGCCTTGTCACGAAATACAACATGCACAGTTATTAGTAGTTACTAGACTTACTACATGTAACTCTCCTTTCTTTCTAAGATATCATATTACGGACAGTGTGCTAATTCTTGTTGTAGTTTCATGGTGGTTTAGTTCTATAATATACTATCACCTGTCTTTTTTTTTGGCTTTGGTTTCATATGTGATGGTGGTCGGCTGGTTACGAACACATTGAAAATTGAGTTTGAGGTTAATTGTTCGGTTTACATCTTTTATTGCCTTTGAGTTGTTCTATTTGATATTTGGAGAAGTTTTCACTGGTGGGTGGTGAGGGTTGTTCCAAAATATATAGAGAATTAGAACATAAGATCTTTTTTGACTATGGATTTGATTGATATCTTTCTTTTTCTTAAGGAGACGGTCCTTTTCGTTTGCAGCTTGAAGCTTCAACACATCAGGGATTAGAACAGCAGATGCCTTCATTCAATTTGCCATCTAAAATTCTTTGCAAAGTGGCTAATATTGAAGAAAGGAGTCCAGCTAGCTGAGTTTAGTTACTAATAGAATATAGCTGTTAGTATTAAAAGCCCACTGTGTTAGTGGCCCAAACTCTCTTGTTTTTCAGTCTGTTGTTTAGGCTGGTGGCCTCAGGTTGTTTGTCCTTTTGTGTGACACTTATCGAGGGTTTTGTGTAGCCTACAAGGCACTACTTTCTAGGTTGATGCACCGGATATAAAATGCTGCATTCATGTCCAAAAAGGCATGAGAGAATGAATGAAAAAACCCAAACCTGAAAGTGAGAAAATGTTTCTTGTTTATGAGCAGCAACAACAGCTAAAACAAATGAAAGAATTCATTTGTCGTCATGGTATCAGAGCTTGAAGTTCGTTACTCTTAAAGAGACATTTTTTATTTTCAGTTTGTTTCATTGATTGCTAAAAAAAAAGGTGTCATGTGTGTATTTATTTCATGCAGTAGATTCCTAAAGTTGCAAACTTTTCTTAAAAGGTCTAAATCAATCCATCTCGTGTCTTGCTTTCTCCTGTTGTGTGTATGACCAGAAGAAAAAACAAAAACGAAACAATGACATCTTCTTCCCTAGATGTAACCGGTCCCCTTTACCTTCATCCCTCTGAGAATAGCAACTCCATTAATGTAGAAAAACTCCAAGGTCCCTCCAACTACAGAGCTTAGAGGAGATCATTTGAGATATCTCTAGCCTCAAAAAGAAAGTTAGGCTTCATTACAGGAGTTGTTAAGAGAGATGGAACTGACAAGGTAAAGCAAGATCACTAGGATACCTGTAACAACATGGTTATATCATGGTTGTTAGGAAACATGAGTGAACAGATCAAGAGGTGTGTGATGTTTGTGACCAACTGTGGTCAAATTTGGAGGGAACTGGAGCAAAGGTACTCTGTCACTAATGGTTCCAGGAAGTACAAAATCAGTAAGGAGATCTATGAAACCAAGCAGAATGGAACGCTAGTTTCAGAATATTACACTGATATGAAAACCTTGTGGGAAGAGCTGGAGAATTCGATGAACTTCCCCCCTATTACAGAGACTACGCCTGAAGTGACAACTTTTGTGGAAGCTTTAAACAAAGAGCAAGAGGAACAAAAGTTGTTCCAGTTCCTAAATGGACTGGATGAGTCCTATGGAACAGTGAGAAGCAACCTCCTGATGCTTACACCTCTGCCTTCAGTTGACAGTGCCTGTTGCACTCTTTCCCAAGAAGAATCTCAGAGGGATCTTCACAAACCACTTAAAGAAGAAAGTGATATGATTCCAATGTTTAGTACAAGCAATGAGAACACTTGTACAACTTGTGGAAAGATAGGTCACACTGTTGATAAGTGTTGGACCATTGTGGGGTATCCACCTAGGCACCCCAAACATCAGAGAGATCAAAAAGGGAAAGGTAAGGAGTATTACTCTAAGAAATCTGGTAACTACAACAACAAAGGTTATCAGAAGTGGAATAAGGGAAGTAGTGATCAAAAGGTGAAAATGGCAGCTAATGTGAGAAGTGAAGGAGCATCCACTGTGGGTTCATCTAGTTCTGTCAACACAGGACAAATTGAAAAATTGTTGAAGATGCTGCTCACTTTAGGAAATGAGAATGAACGAGGGTCAGATGATGAAATGGACCTTGCTTACTCTAATATGGTGAGTTGTTACTATGCAAAAATTAAAGAAAACAAGTGGATAATTGACACTGGTGCATGACATCACATGACTGGAGATTTGAGTCGTCTTGTGAATATGAGAAGATGTAAGAGTGAGGCAAAAATTAACCTACCTACTAGTGAAACATCTAAAATCACTCATGTGGGAGATGCTGTATTGAAGAACAACTTGGTGCTGAGAAATGTGCTATATGTTCCTACATTTAAACACAACCTCCTCTCTCTGAGGAAACTATCTCACAATGGTGAATGAAAAGCCATTTTTCACTCGAATTTTGCATAATTCATAACAACAAGAATCAAGAGTTAGTGGGAGTAAGGAAGGTGATGAAAGGCCTATACTATCTTATTGATGAACCAGTGATTGATATTCTACAGAACATAAGAGGCAGATTGCTCACAGAGGGAGATAGCAGTACATGTCATGCTCTCAATGCAACACAACTTGATGTTCCAGCTAGTATTGATCAGGGAAGGAAAACAAGTGACACTTTCTTATGGCACATGAGGTTAGGACATGCACCTCTGAGAATGATCTCTCAAATAGATAGCCTAAAGGGGTTTATCAAATATGAGTGTGATACATGTGTGGTGTGTCCCTTGGCTAAGTTCACTAGACTTTCTTTTCCTATAAGTGTTTCAAGGGCTAGTGCAGCATTTGAGATGATCCATATTGACACATGGGGCCCCTATAGGGTGAATTCTAAGAATCACCAGAGATTCTTCCTTACTGTGGTTGATGACCACACAAGGATGACTTGGATTCATCCGATGAGAAACAAATCAGATGCATATGATGCTTTGGCTACATTTGTTCAGATGGCCAAGACTCAGTTTGATAAAAGGGTGAAGGTGGTGAGATCTGATAATGCAGTTGAGCTAGATGACAAGCACTACAAGCATATGTTTGATAAGCTAGGGATAGTGCACCAAACCTCATGTGTAGACACACCTGAACAGAATGGAAGGGTGGAAAGGAGACACAGAAACTTGTTAGAAATGGCTAGGGCCTTGAAGCTGCAAGCAGGGGTGCCAGCTCAATTGCGGGGAGACTGTGTGCTTGCTGCTGCACACATAACCAACAGACTTCCTACAACTGTCCTTGAGAATGTCTCTCCATATAAGGTACTCTATGAAACTAAACCAAACTATAACTTGCTGAAAACATTTGGATGTTTTGTTATTGCTTATAACCCTGACAAAAGTGGTTACAAATTGAATGTTAGAGGAGTACCCTGCATTTTCTTAGGATATCCAACCTCTCAAAAGGGCTACAGAGTGTATAATTTGTTAAACAATACCACATTTGTTACAAGACACACCAAATTTTATGAACACTTGTTCCCATATCAAGTGTTCAAACAATCTGCTAAGCCTATAGTCCATTGTAGAAACCAGACTACTAGAGAGTGGTATGATACTGAGATAGCTGCTAATCCACACACCCAAACACTCAGTGATCCTCAAGAGGCTGAGGGTGAAAGATCCAATGACCAAACTGACCAAGATGACAGTGAGATTGTACCTGATACCAGCATCCAACCTACAATAGAAACTAGAAAATCTTCTAGGACTCACAAACCACCCTCATGGTTGAGTGACTACAAGACTAACCTAGCTTATACTGAAGCACGAAAAAGGGCTGAAAAAACTATGAACATCCCAACAAGCAAACAATTTTGGTGTTTTGCTGCTAGAATTGCAAAACATAGTGACAATATTCACTATTAAAAAGCAGTGAAAGATCCTAGGTGGGTCAGGGCAATGAATAAAGAGTTGGAGGCCCTTGAACTGAACAAAACCTGGGATATTACCACACTGCCACCAGGAAAAATTGCCATAGGATGCAAGTGGGTGTACAAGAACAAATACAACCCAGATGGTACCTTAGAAAGACACAAAGCTAGGTTGGTGGTGTTGGGAAATAAGTAAAACTATGGGCTAGATTATGCAGAGACTTTTGCCCCTGTAGCAAAGTTAACAGCAGTGAGATCTCTCTTTGCTATTGGTGCTATGCAAGATTGGTTTATACACCAAATGGATGTTAAGAATGTATTTTTGCATGGTGACTTGCAAGAAACTGTATACATGAAGTTGCCACAAGGTTACAAGTGTGAAGGAGACAGAATTGCAGTGCAAGAGTGGGAAGAAGAAAGCAAGGTTAAGACCAGCACACCTCAGAGAGTTTGCAAACCCAAAAAATCTCTCTATGGGTTCAAGCAAGCCCCTATACAGTGGTTTGCAAAACTCAGTTCAGCCTTGAAGGAAAATGGGTTTATTCAATCTAGATCTGATTACTCTTTGTCCACAAAGAGAGAGGGTGATGTTTTTTCTGCAATATTGGTATATGTAGATGACCTTATCATTGCAATAAACAATGAAGGTGCTATAGATGATGCTAAGGTCTTTCTCTCCACTCATTTTCATATGAAAGACATGGGGGTAGTGAGCTACTTCCTAGGGATACAAGTGGATAGAACTCCTACAGGGATTTTCTTATCTCAAAGAAAGTATGTGCAAGACTTGCTGAAAGAGTACAATCTTGAAAAATGCAGAACTCTCAAGCTCCCTATGGATGCTCATGTTAAACTCACCCCAGAAACAGGAACTCCTTTTCAGACTCCTGAAATCACTAGTAGAAAAAGGAAGATTTGCGTCCCCCCATTTGCGTCGCACAGACACGAAAACGACGCACAATTCGAATTTGCGTCGAATTTGGGAAGCTGTGCGACGCAAATCACTGTTATGTGCATCGCACCCTCCTCTCATGCGACGCACATTGCTAATTTGCGTCGCATGAGAGGTGTGTGCGACGCACAACATGGGTATAATGTACGTCGTACTATCGTGTGTGTGCAACACATATCAGAATTAAATAAGTTTGGGCTTTGATTTGCGTCGTATGGGCCATATCACACGACGCAGACACGGGTTACCCATATTTAAAAGAAGCGCACGTTAGGATTTAGCTTACAACCATTTCAGCCGTTTTCCTTCTATCTCCTTCTCTCTCCTTCTCTCTCCTTCATCTCTCTCACTGTCATTCAAACCTCCATCCATCTCTCCTTCGCATCTCTACTTCGAATCTCTACTTCGCGCATCTCTACTTCGAATCTCTACTTTGCGCATCTCTACTTCGAATCATTTTCTCACTTTCATCTGTCATCCATCTCTTTTGCATCTGTTTTGCGGCGAACCTCCGTTCATGCTCAGGCTTTGGGATCTCTTTCCTCTCTCTCTCTCGATACTCGAAATATACACGATGTTCATGCTCAGATTTCTCGATTCTTAAGTATTTTTAGTTCTCATTTATTCTGAATTTCTTTGTTTTGCCATATTTATGTTTATTTTTGCGATTTGAAGAACGAGATTTGAAGAAAGAGATTGAAGAACAAGATTTGAAGAAAGAGATTGAAGAACGAGATTTGAAGTACGAAATTTGAAGAAGAACGAGAATTTGGCGATTTGTATATATTTTTTTTTGAGGGGTGGCGATTCTTATTTTTTATAAAATATATTTAGTGAAATTTCTCTATGTTAGATCTATTTTTTTTTTGTAGGTTTAGTTTTTTAATTTCGTGTTTTGTTGTATGTTAGATCTGATTTTTTAATTTTTTATATTTGTTTAGATTTTTTCGTTTAATTTTTGGCGATTAGAACGTAATTTCGTTTAGATTTTGTCGTTTAATTTTTGGCGATTATTATCATTTGTTGTATGTTAGATCTGGTTTTTTGATATGAGATTTGTCTTGTTTAATTATCATCATTTGTTGTATGTTAGATCTGGTTTTTGATATGAGATATGTTTCTTTTTCCTCCTACGCAGTATTAAAGCATTCATTCTTTGGTACTGCGTTTTTTTATTTTTCACATGATGGCATTTGCGTCGCACCGTGTATACGGTGCGACGCAAATAGCTAATATATCTGCGTCGTTCACCATAAGACGCAGATCATGTCTGGGCTATCTGCGTCTAGGCCTTTGGCGTCGCACCCGTGTCCGACGCAAATGGGCGCCTCAGATCCGACGCAAATCGCCGTTTCTGTACTAGTGAATATATCAGAGATTAATTGGCAAATTAATCTACTTGACTATAACAAGACCTGATATAGCTTTCACTGTCCATGTATTGAGCAAGTTCATGCATTGCCCCACTTCAGCTCACTACCAGGCAGGTCTGAGGGTGCTAATATATCTAGCAGGCTCTACTCATCAAGTAATTCTTTTGGCAAGTCAATCCACAACCTAGCTCACTGCCTATTGTGATAGTGACTGGGCAGGTTGCTCATCTACAAGGAGATCCACATCTGGGTTCTGTATCCTACTTGGTGAATCTCCTGTGTCTTGGAAGTCAAAAAGACAGTGAGTTGTTGCTAGGTCTACTGCTGAGGCAGGATATAGGTCCATGGCCTTAACAATTTGTGAAGTAATGTGGCTGAGGCAGCTTTTGAAAGACTTAGGAATCAAGGACATTGGTTCTATTGTTGTGAACTGTGACAATCAAGCAACATTAGCTATAGCAGCTAACCCTGTGCACCATGAAAAAACAAAGCACGTTGACATTGATTGTCACTTTATAAGAGATAAAGCCACTGAGGGGATTATCACACCTGTCCATGTCTCAAGCAAGCATCAATTGGCTTACATTTTCACCAAGATACTCAACACTGATCAACATCAGTTTCTTCTTCACAAGTTGGGAGTTTGTTCAAATCCTGCACTCACAGCTTGAGAGGGAGTATTGAAGAAAGGAGTTCAGCTAGCTGAGTTTAGTTACTAATAGAATATAGCTGTTAATATTAAAAGCCCACTGTGTTAGTGGCCCAAACTCTCTTGTTTTTCAGTCTGTTGTTTAGGCTGGTGGCCTCAGGTTGTTTGTCCTTTTGTGTGACACTTATCTAGGGTTTTGTGTAGCCTACAAGGCACTACTTTCTAGGTTGATGCACCTGATATAAAAGGCTGCATTCATGTCCAAAAAGGCATGAGAGAATGAATGAAAAAACCTAAAGCTGAAAGTGAGAAAATGTTTCTTGTTTATGAGCAGCAACAACAGCTAAGAAAAATGAAAGAATTCATTTGTCTTCAGCTAATATTGATCTACGGGTTAGTATCATTGCTATCACTTCTAATGATAGTTGCTTTTCTACTCTTCATATTTACGGCTCCTTATATTTGTGAATGACGAAATGGTTTTGAGAATGATCATGTTTGTTCTATATGCGAACCTTGAAACAGATGAAGTTTATGCTCAGATAACTCTGGTTCCTGGAAGAGATGTAAGTCTCTTTTCCAATATCTTTCTCTCCATTGATGGAAAAGAACCCCTCAATTCTGACACCTCACTCTCAACTAGAAGCGGACAGGCACATGTCATATAATTGAGATTTTAGTTTTTACATGTGATTATTATCATAGGAGTTAGGCTCATGAGTTGCATAAATGTTGTGTTATATATTTCTTGCTATGTCTCTTCATGTTTAGATCAGCTTAATCAATGTTACGTACCATATGTCTTCTTATCAAAATATAAACATTTATCTAAATTTGTTGCCTTACACCTTCTGATTATTCGTAAGGTTAGGCTTCATGAGTTGCATAAATGTTGTGATGTTTATTTCGTACTATGTCTTTTCATGTTTAGATAGGCTTATTTTGTCTTCTTATCAAAATTATTAATATTTATCTAATCTTGTTGCATTTCCTGTTCCGCAGCAAACTGAAGCTACAAATCCCGACGCTCCAGTGCCTGATCTTCCAAGGTGCAACTTGCATTCATTTTGCAAGACACTAACAACTTCTGATACTAGCACACATGGTGGATTCTCTGTGCTTCGCAGGCATGCAGATGATTTCTTAACCCCCTGGTGAGGCTTGACTGCTTAACTTAGTTAAGTGTTTTCAGGAAAGTAGGTTTGATATAAGAAATCAAGGAAGTGAGGGGAATATCAATCTTTTTCTTACTAATACTTCCTCTATACTTAAATTATTCACTATTTAACTTTTATGATATCTAACGACTTTGACCATTAATATCACTAATTGCATGTGATTAAACTTAATAATTATTAATATATTGATGCTATTCATTGATGTGATGTTAAGAAGAGTTGAAGCATAAGATTTTGATATTAATAATGGTGAGAAAATATGATCAAAGATTTATGAGTTTGACGATAAATGTCAATCAATACAATTTATAGAGGTTGAGGGAGTAGTATGCTTGAAAAGAATTGCGCTTTCCTCTATTTTATTCATGTTTAACTACTTCGCATGATGTCTCAACAACCACCTTGGTAGGAGCTTGTTGCTACAGATCTTCATAGCAATGAGTGGCATTTTCGTCATATTTTTCGAGGTGAGCAGACCTGTATGTAGACAAGAGCGATGTATACCAACTATGTTCATGCATGTGATGAAATAACCAAGGTTTTCATTTGATTGTTTTAAAGTAATGCTTGTATACAGAGTAAAGCTCCCTGTAAATTTTTTAGATGCAGACAATTTACATTCCTTATGCTCCTCTTTTTATTTGTTGGATCAAACTGTTATGTAAAATATTAGAGTCGGAGATGCGGGGAACAAGGGATACCCTTTAAGAGTCCGATTTGAGCAAATATCTTTGTAGTATCTTCTATGTTTACTTAATATTTTTTGTGTTTGGTTGGTTCTTTCTTGCACTTGAACTATATAAATTTTCAAAATTGCTACAATTGGTGGTTATTAGAAATGTATGACCAGAGCTGATAGCAATTTTAGAAAATTTGGTGCCACATTACTGTTGTCTTGTCTTAAAGGTTTTGAGGATGGCCACAATGTTGCTTGATGCTTTTGTATTATCTGCATACTCTAATGAAGTTTTGTCATTTATAAGGCATGCTTGGTCAATCTTACTACTATTGGATCACATACCCATGGGAGACCAAGTTATGGTTCTGTAAAAGTTGTTTATCTTCTAATACATCTTGCAGGGCAGTGGCGGACCTAGAGGGGTACATGGGGGTACAGTTGTATCCCCAAAACAAAAATCAGGTTAAAAGAAAACAGGCTGGAATTTCGCGCAGGGCCCAAGGCACGCGATTCATTCCTCTCTCTCCTCTCTTGAGACTCTCACGCTCCTCTATGGCTTTCTCTCTTCTCTCTCCTCTTTCTCTCTTTCTTCTCTCTCCTCTTTGCTCCTCTAATTCTCTCTCCTCTCTTTTCTCTCTCTTTCTTCTCTCTCCTCTCTACTCCTCTAATTCTCTCTCATCTCACTTAATATTAAACAACACTCAAAGTCTCAAACCACCGAGCAGTAACTTCCGACGGAACGAGTGAGGACTTCGCCTAGACGCCGACCACCATTCTCCTCCTTTAAGTCGAACTTCGAAGTTTGACTTCATCGACCCAGCAGTGATCCTCCATTAATTCGAACCAATAAGCTGCTAAGTTTTTGTTTATGAGTTTTAATTTCATATTTTTCAACTTTTATAAGTTTATATATGTTATATTCTTAGATTAATCATATTTAGATGTAAATTGTTGATTAATTAGTTAGGGTTTGCTTAGGGATGTATTCAACAAGCAATAACGAGGCATTGATAGATTTGATTAAGATTTGTTGAACCCGGTAGACAAATAAAAATGCCAAAGTTTATTGTACATGTTGATTATATATATATATATATATATATATATGTAAGAGTACATAATATAAATATTTTTGCTATAAATATTGAAATGATTATCAAAGAAAAGCCCCTGTTTTAAGTATTTTATCTAAATTTTAGAAGTGTTTGAATCTTTGTGCAATGGATGCATAGATTGATGGATGTTTGTATATACTAAAGTTTCGAGAGTTGATGATTTTGTAAGAAAATATGTAAAATGGAAAGTACCTAGCTAATTGATTGCAGTCCAAGGGAAAGCAATCCTATAGGAAATATTTGACATTTCATGTTCAAAAGAATAATGAAATCCTCCTAATGATAATGTCTCGAATGAAATGATTCCCCTTCATCCCCATCGTTAATTCTTGATCTTAGACAATTTTGATGAATTTTTTCCCCCTACTTTTATGTTTGTTGTACATTTGTATCCCCAACTGAAAATTTTGGGTCCGCCACTGTTGCAGGGCAACCAAGATGCCACCTTCTGACTACAGGATGGAGTATGTTTGTTAGTTCCAAGAAGCTTGTAGCTGATGATGCATTTATATTTTTGAGGTAAGTTTTACTCATTCTAAAGTGAGGGACTTTCTTGGAAGTCTATGCTGAAATGAAATTTATACTTTTGTTGATAATGTGGAACTGTTGTTACTTTACTGCATCTTGATTGAGCGTTATAAAGTGGAGATCAATAAGCTTAGTAAAACGGAGACCCAAGCTTGAGGAGACGTTTGGTTCGTTGGTTGAGGTACATTAATAGACATTGTAAATGATTCTTGTGCTTCAATTGAGCATAATATGCTTAATAAAAGGAGTTTTGATATATATTGATTTTGTGTTAATTAATAATGAAAAAATGCAAAAAAAAAAAATCTTTTTTTTTATTTTGGTGGTGTTCAACCGCTGCGGTTTTGACCAAAACCACAATAGTTAATCATTTACCGTTGCGGTTTTGGGTTAAAATCACAGCAGTTAATAGATTAACTGATGCATTTTTCCTTCATAATCGCACCAATAAATCATCAACTGATCCGGTTTTAGACCGGATCAGTAAATAAATGGGATCTAATGCGAGCCCACCTGATGCGAACCATAACCGCATCAACTAGATCGATTTTAACCGCATCAGATTTGCTTTTTTCTACTAGTGAACAATTTGCGGGCCTAACCGACCCGGATGACCATTAGCCTCTTACAAAGCTCAAATGAGCGTGCAGACCAGCTACTAGGCCAGTTGGTGTCAATTCTTCCCCACCACACTTAAGGGTCTTTCCCTAAATTTGTTCCAAGAGCTGCCCGCAAGAATCATTCTCCGATTTCTCAGTGCTTGAGGACCTCTTCATTCATCAGTTTGTGGTGGGGAAAAGGCGGAAAAAGACGAGCTTCCATCTCATGAAATCAGAAAAAAAATAATGAAAGTTTGGTTGACTACATCAAAAGGTTCAATAAAGAATCATTGAGAGTCTTAGACTTACAAGATGTGGTGGTATTTGCCTCCCTAATGTCCGGACTTCAGCTTGGTCGGCTCAGATGGTCCTTGGCGGAAAGCGAAGTAAAAACCTTATCAGAAGCAATGAAGAAAGCAATGAAGCCGCCATCTCATGGGGCAGATAAGAAAATAAATTAAAGCTTGGTTGACTACATCAAAAGGATCAATAAAGAATCATTGAAAGTCTCAGACTTACAAGATGTGGTGGCATTCGCCGCCCTAATGTCCGGACTTCTGCTTGGTCGGCGAAGATGGTCCTTGGCGGAACGCGAAGTAAAAACCTTCTCAGCAGCAATGAAGAAAGCTCAAAGATTCATCCAGGCGACAAATATATATCGCCACTCAAATGATGGAAGCAAGAAGACAAAAGAAGAAGGAAACCACAAGGACCAACGAAAGCCACAGAAGACAGGGGTCGGCATGACAGATTCAGTGACCATGCTCATGACCCCCGATTCAGCAAGAACCAGAGGGACATCTATCGGGACATCAAGGACAAGTCCATGCTCCCCCGCCACCTCCTATCTGAACATCCTCCGCTCAGAGAGACAAGAGCTAGTGGTGTGAGTACCACAAAGAATGTGGACACACCACCAAGACTGAAGGAAACTCAGAAAGTCCTTGGACAATCTAGCGAACCAAGGCAAGCTTAATCACTACCAAAGCACACAAGTGAGGAGAAAGGCAAGTTGAAAGTGGGTCAGTTGAACAGTCGGGATACCAAAGACTTCATCGGCGTCATAGCAGGTGGCTTTACCTCAGGAGGCCTAACTGGCCGAGGCTGCAAAGCCCACCTACAGAGTCTCAAGCACCAAGTGCTTGACGTCCAAAAACCCCGACCCGACTTCCCCGTAATGACCTTTGGGGCATCCAGTCGGATATTGCATACACCCCATGACAACCCCCTAATCATCGAGCTCAAGGTGGCCAACACAAGGGTCAAAAGTATGCTGGTGAACAACGGGTCATCAGCCGACATCATCACGCTGAAATGCCTCAAAAAGTATAGTGAACGGGA
Source organism: Beta vulgaris subsp. vulgaris (assembly GCF_026745355.1). NCBI lineage: Eukaryota > Viridiplantae > Streptophyta > Magnoliopsida > Caryophyllales > Amaranthaceae > Beta > Beta vulgaris. The sequence continues at coordinate 24,943,642 of NC_079208.1, forward strand.
TCTCACCCCGTCAATCAGCCACTCATAGGCTTCGTGGAAAACTCAGTACATTTAGTCGGACCAATAAAACTACCCACTCGGATGGGAGAAAAAGTCAAGGGTAGAAGCCTACTGATTGACTTCTTGGTAATGGACGTCCCTCTACCTTATAACATTATAATGGGGAGACCCACTTTGAACAAGGCCAAGGCTGCTATTTCCACCTACCAATGCCTGATGCAATTCGAAATCGATGACGGTAAGGTAGGAAAGATCGAAGGGGATCAACAAGCATCGAGAGAATGTTATGTCAACAGTCTGAAGAGTAAAGCCGACGTCCGAGATGACTCGAAAAAGAGGAAGCGAGAAGACGATCGACCCTCAAGTGGTCTCGGGGTTTACATCACGAAAAACCCCAAGCAATATGAACATCCTCAGCCGGTCGAGGAAGATGAGGAAGTAGTCATCGGCAAAGTGCCCGGTCGGACAGTGAGGGTAGGAAAAGCCATGAACCCTCATACGAGAGAAGAAATCATCCAAGTATTCACCGAGTACAAAGATGTGTTTTCCTATGAGGCCGCGGAGATGCCCGGACTCGACCCTAAAGTCATGTGCCATGAACTAAATATCAAAGAGGGGTTCAGAGCGATCATGTAGAAGCTGAGACACCAAGGTCCTGAAAAGGAACGCCGCAACAGCTGGGGAAGTTAAAAAATTGCTTGAGGCAGGCTTCATAGCAGAATGTCAGTACTCGGAATGGTTGGGCAACGTGCGTGGATTTTACGGACCTGAACAAAGCCTGCCAAAAAGACAACCACCCGTTGCCCAAGATCGACAGGCTGGTGGACTCTACAATCGGGCATGCACTCCTTAGCTTCATGGACACAAATGCAGGCTACCACCATATTTCAATGGCTGAGCAAGACCAAATCCATATCGCCTTCGTCACCAATCAAGGGGTATATTGTTACAAAATGATGTCATGGCTGAGCAAGACCAAATCCATATCGCCTTCATCCGATTTGAAGAATGATGGGGCTACGTATCAGCGAACTATCAACTAAATCTTTCTGCGACCAGTTGGGTCGGAACATCGAATTATATGTCGACGATATGATAGTCAAGAGAAAGGGCTAGAGGGATCATCCATTAGACTTAGGGGAAACCCTAGGCATGTTGAGGTAGTTCCGCGTGATGTTGAACCCAAAAAAGATCGTCTTTGGAGTTAAGGGAGGAAAGTGCTTCGGATTCTTGGTAGACGAGAGAGGAATTAGGGCCAACCCCGATAAATTCAAAGCGGTGATTGAAATGAAATCCCCTCGGAATGTAAGGGAAGTGCAGCGCCTAATCGGCTGTCTAGCTGACCTAGGACTTTTCCTCTCCAAGTCGGCAGATAAGAGCTTCTTCTTCTTCAAAGATTTGAAAAGAAAAGAGTTTACTTGGGACAACGAAGCTGAACAAGTATTCGATTTCCTTAAAAAACACCTGTCAACCCCCCCAAAATTTATATCCCCCTAGTCGGGGGATGCCTTGTTCATTTATCAGGTCGTCTCAGAATACGTGCTCAGCGCTGTGTTGGTAGCAGAGAGAGAATTAAAACATCATCCGGTCTACTTCATCAGCCATGCCTTCCGAGGAGCAGAGACTACAAGTAGCGAGGTTGAAAAGATAGTCTTTGCCCTTGTAATGGCCAGTCAGAAACTTACACCATACTTCTAATCTCACAAGATCAAAGTCCTTACTAGACAACCGCTTAGGAAGGTAATTGAAAGTAGGAACCACTCCAGTCGAATAAATGATCGGGCTGACCAACTCGCTGATTTTGGTCTGGAATACGAGCCAAGGAGAGCAATAATAACCCAGGGTTGGCGGATTTCATTACCAAATGCACCACCAGACTCCCGGTCGGTGATGGGAACTACAAGTAGATGGTTACTCCACCAAAGCAGGATGTGGAGCCAGTCTAGTAATCAAGCCTCCGGTTAGAGAAAAGATGGAGTATGCCATCAAGTTCTAGTTCTTAGGGTCCAATAACGAAGCCGAGTATGAGGCTCTCACCCTCGGACATCAGCGTTGCATCTTGGCCGGGGCTACATCAGTCAACCCCAAGCCCGACTAACAACTCATAGTGGGTCAGGTCTCAGGTGGATACGGAGCCAAGGAAGACAACATGCGGATGTACTTGGCCAAAACCCAAGAGAAGGGTTATCTCGAATGACCAACTCTCACCCTCATTCATCTAAGGAAGACAACAGTAATAATATACCCCGGTTGGAAAATCAACAAGTCGATGCCTTAGCTCGAATGACCAACTCGACAAAAGGGTTATCCCCCGGGTCATCATATGGGAAGTACTGCGTCAACCAAGCATAAATTCTAAGTAACACCTGGTGTTGAACCGAACGTCCACTTAGATGAACGAGGTAGTCGAATTTTTAAGCGATGGGTTGTTACCTGAAGATCATACATAAGCCAAGCGAATCAAGCACAAGTTAGGTTGGTTCTTGTCGCATGAGGACCACCTTTACAAAAAGTTTGTCACTCATCTCGTCCTCAGATGTGTGACCCCCGAGGAGACTACATCCTCTGAGAAATTTACCAAGTAGCTTGCGGAAGTCACCAAGGGGGAAGACCATAGCTGGAAAGGCCCTCAAAGTCAGCTACTATTGCCCTACACTTAAGTTGAATGCCCAAGAGCTGGTCAAAAAGTGTAGTTCATGCCAAATCCACTCGAACCTCCCTAGGGCACCGACTACTCCTCTAACTACCATTCAGGTGGTTCTCCCATTCGACAAATGGGGCATGGACCTACTCGGACCATTCTCGCGGGACCCCGGTCAACGAAAATTTATAATCGTAGCAATTGACTACTTCACCAAGTGGATAGAAGTCGCACCACTTGCCTCAATAACGGACAAGCAAGTTCAAACATTCATATGGAGGAACATAATCACTAAATTTGGAGTACCGAGGTCCTTGGTGTCAGATAACGGGCGACAATTCAACGGTGGCCCTACTCGGGACTATTGTGCCTGGTTTGGAATACAAACCAACTTCTCACCCGTGTCAAGACCGCAGGTGAATGGACAAGCCGAGTCAGGTAACAAAATAGTCCTAAAAGGCATCAAAAAGTCCTTAGAAGCCACAAAAGACCCTGTGTTGATGACTTACCCAGAGTACTATGGTCGGCTCCAACTACCATGAAAGAGGCAATAGGGCAGTCCTCATTCATCCTAGTATACAGAAGCGAAGCAGTGCTCCCAGTGGAGATCGACATACCCTCCCCTCGGATGACCTTCTCCGAATTCAAGAAAAACGAAGTGTAACAACCCAAATTTAAGAGTGTTTTAATTATCATTATTATCAAAAATTATATATATTAGACTTTCTTATCATATTTAAGTTGGAATATGAAGTTTATATTTTATTAACGATATTCTAGTAGTTTATTATTGTTGATAATATATGTTAATTAAACAATACTCTAAATGTGTTTAATCTACTAGTATATTTATGCAAACGAGTTTGAATAACTTGCAGTTCACTAGAATAATATCGTTATATGTTAGTATATCATAATTGCAAACCTTTGCAGTTTTAACTTAGTAAGTCGTCTTGTAGACATTTTAGATGTGAATAGAAAAGAAAACCCAAAAGTCGTAAACACCACCCCTGTTGTTTTAGTCGGTCAATAGACAAACCCCCTACTATTTCTCTCTCTCTTGGGTTTCATTTTTCCCCCCAAACCCCTAAAATCCTCATCCCCCGTTTCCTTCGTCCCCCTCTGTTTGACTTCTCCCACCTCTTTCACTGTTCCCTACCCTCACCGGAGCTTCTCGCCGCCGCAAGCTAGCGGCGTTATTTAATGCTTTCTCTCTCTCCTCTACTCGGTTTGTGTTGATGTGAATTGGCGGTGATGTCGCTGTCTTTTGTGCGCCGCTGACGTTGCTGCCTCCATCGCTGCTGTTGTTATCGCGCAGTGCTGTTGCCGCCTCTGTCGCACGGTGTTGCAGCCTAATTCTGACCAATATGAGGTGCCACACTCTTCCTCTTTTCTCTAGTTCTTATTATTTATATGATTTATTTAGACATTTCGGTTTGGAGGGTTGAATGTGAAATCAATTAAACTATAGTATTTGGTTAATTAGTTTCAGAGATGAGTTCGAAACAACTTTTATATCTTG